>NC_136487.1:142889108-142951608 GCF_053919585.1 Euprymna scolopes | reverse complement strand
CCGTGGTAAGTGAAAGTTTTTTCCTAGTCCAGTGAGTAGGATGTATTTTCGTTGATGGAGGGGGGATTCAAAAATCCTGTAAGATCAAACAAGTCATCATAGAAATATAGATATTTTTCAGAAAACAGACAGTTATTTTTTTTTACATGGAATGGTAAAGGATTTGCCAAGTAAAAAAGTTAATAAAAGAAAATGGAGATATTTAAAGTTCGCAGAAGCATAGGAATAATTACAATAGAAAAATGCGAGCATGAAAAGTAATATGGTTAAGCTTAAACATAGAAAAGTAAAAGAAATTATCATAAGAATTTATCATATAATGTTAGAAATTATCATAAGAATTTATCATATAATGTTATAAATTGACTTTAAAAAAATTCTAAATGCTGCAATATTTTAAGTTATAAATTTATTATATTTTTTAATAGAATATCTTGTCCTTTTCTTTTCCAGTTTTAACTAGTCCTTCACTTTGCCATCTTTAAACTTAACCATATTACTTTTCATGCTCGCATTTTTCTATTGTAATCCATGATTTTTTCAGGCATCCAATAAATTCACTTGTTCTTTATTTAATTTCAGTATCAATTTTTGCTCCTATAAACAAATATGTACTAACAATGTACGGCACTCGTCTGCTTTCATTAAAAGCCCCCAATTATCTCCCTTTCATGCTTTTATTCTCTCTGTTTCACTTGTTACTTTTCTTTTCGAATTAGTAGCAACAGCATTCGCTGAAACGACGTGATTGCTATGGAAACCAGTCATAGTAAACGTCGCTCACCTCCTTACATATTTTTACGATTTTGAACACCAGAAAATTCATCATAACGTTTGTTATTTTGAACGAATTTTTTTTTATTTTTCACAATATAGCTGAGAAGGTGATCTATAAACTGTAATAATTGTTTGAAATTTGATCGAGAAATGAGTGAGCGGTGAAGCTTTAAAGCAGTTCGAGTTGACTAAAACAGCCACTTAACCACCTATTCACGCATGGTAGTGTTTAAATGATAAAAGAAATCAGTCTCGAAAACGGCTGGGCCGATTTTTATGAAATTTCATACGAAGATACTTTATGTGCCTGACAGTGTTCTTAGATAGGGTTTGTATCGGAATGTCTTCAATAAGTGTCAATAATCGATAATCGTAATAATCCGAGGAAAGAAGGAACATGCGATTTTGACCAAAGTTAACATTTTACACAGCCTTGTAACATAAATGCTTTAAGAAGTTTTATTACCACACGATCTGAAAGACCCGAATATAAAATCAAAAATAGGTTCATTTTATATGACTGAAGCGCGTTCAAAATGAATGTTTTTGTTCAAAGCGCCATCATACTTTACCTTTTTATTTTAAACTTAAATTCAAGCAATTATCACCACGCTAAGGCCAGGTGTATATAATCAACAGTAGGCTCTACTATGGCAGGGATGCATTCGAAATAAATGTTTCTATTTAAAACACAATTGAAGCATGATACTTGACTCTTGCATTTTAAGCTTTCATTCAAGCCATTATATATAAAAATAATTAAATAAAATCAACAGTGGGTTCTCTACAGTGCAACGTAAACTACAATATAGTGTGGACTAAGTTACGGTGGAGAAGACTGCCGAGCTTCCTACCGATGCACCGCGATTGGTCCCCAGCTAGAGCAAGGAATCAATCGATTTGATTGTAAAATTAGCGATTTCATTGATTTCGATGGCAATAAAAATATGAAAGTGTAAAACATCAAATCATCATCATTCAATACCGAGCAACGTCTGGTCTCCCTGCTAGTGTACACACACACACACACACACACATATATATATATATGTGTGTGTATATATCGTATATGTACACGCACACAGACACATGTGTGTGTCTATGTGTGTGTATGTATGTGTGCGTTCATATATGATATTTTTTCGTAAAATTATTGTCTACTAGCAGTACCCATTAACCGGCGTAGCCCGGCGGAAGCATGACAGATTCAGAACAGAATCGGTAAAGGACCTTCCTCGGAAACTACGATTATTGTTGGTGGCCACTGCCGCCTTTGGAAAATAGTGGACACTGGCGGCCGTGGCCCAAATGAAATAATCTGGCTTACACTGTTAGACATTGTTTTTCAGTGGCAGCTATTGAAAGCCACTGCCTGAGATTATCTGCACTGTCGGTTACTGGCGATTAGTGTTGGTTTGGAACGATAATCTGCAGGTACTGGTTGATTATAAAGAAAACATTTAATAACTCTTTAGAGTGAGTGAAAACAGACGTAGATAACTGCCTTCTACCGATGACAGTATATTTCAAGTCGGCCATTTTTAAAAAATTCTATTTTTACCCCAAACAAGGCATAGTGCCACTTTGATGTAGGGAGCTACTATCGGGGACATAAGTCGCAGGGATACTATCTAGGGAATTGAGCAGCGAGATGTATGTTTATATTACACTTGAACTTCTGCATGTCAGTACAGTTGAGAAAGCATGAAGACGGAAAGGAGTTCCAAAGTCTAGCAGTTCTGGGGAAGAAACTATTAAGGTAGAAGGCTTTCTTGCATCTAGGGGTCTCTACTGTGTAGAGGTTGGATTTTGCTGCTTGTCGGGTTTGTCGGGGGTATTTACGTCTAGTGGGGTACAAGGGCTTGTAGTTCGTCGGAGCATTCATCATTAAAATACTTGTAGAACAGGCAGAGGGGTGCAATATTTCATCAGTAGGGCAGGGGTTAAAGCTTTGATGACAGTTTAGGACCTATCAGGCTGGTGAATCTCTTTTGACCCTTGTCTGCGAGCGATAGATTAGTAACAGATGCACCAGCCCAAATATGACAACAATACTCCGTACATGGGTGAATGGTAGCCTTGTAGAGATACAAGATAACAGCGTATTTCAGGCGTAAGTAGCCCACCTTCTTCGCAGCAGCCATTGTTTTTCTTGTCAGTATAGTGTGCGCATGTTTTTGTAAAAGTAGCTCTAGCACATTTCCTAAACAATAAAGAACTCCATAGAAAGTAAAAGAGTAAAAAAAAAACAAAAACAAATATATTACAAATAAGTGTTTCCGTAGCCAATAAAATATACATTGAAACCTACCTGTATAAGATTTGTTTTTGTTTTAACTTAGTTAAAAGTGTTTAATCAGTTCTAAAAATAGTGTCGACATGATAATTCACTGCTATGATGCCTAGATAATCGGTCAAGAATATAAATATAAATTTAATTATCAACAGGAATAAAAAAAATGCATAAAAACAAAACAAATATAGCATCATTATAGTTTTGTAATCGCTCAAAAATCGAAAATGAATAGAGTGGAGGCGTGTCGGTATTTTGTGCGGTACTCATGCAGAGAGTGATCCGTGCTGAAATAATAACGTTATTATTTAAAAAGCCATTCTTAACATGGGGATGGCAAGGTGTTTTGTATATATTCTGTACTTTAACCTTACAATTGAATAAAAAAAACATAAAACTTTAATTAAACTTGGAAATACGATTTAAAAAATAGCGCGGATCACTCTCTGCATTAGTACCTGTTGCGCATCTTTGCATTCCTAAACCAATGCTGTGTTTACATTTTGAGAGTGTTCCATCCGAGTAAGGAAAGAGCAATATGTGTTTGATTACATTTTATATTAGTTCCGTGTGCATAAGGAAAAATTTAACAGTGCGTGTTAAAATGCCAATAATTTTCCAACCTTTCGTTAGAGCTCATAGTAGTAAAATTTTAAGGGTCCCAGTATTTAATTTTTAATAATATTGAAGCTTAAAAGAGGTTGTATATGTTTTTGAACAGAATTGCATCATGTGTGGAAGTTATGTATAGCTTATTTTTACTGATGCATGTATTGTTTTGAATTGTTCCAAATAAGTAGCCATGATTTATTTAACATTTTGACCATTTTAAGGTCACCAGTAGTTAAATTTCGAGACGGCCAAAAATTGTAAGAAGAAAAAAAAAGTAGGAAAGAGGACATTTTTTACGACCTAACACAGCGTAGTATAAAACCCCCCAAACTCCCAGGTTTAGAACGGCTTTTGGAATAAACACCCCCAACCTCAGAAGCCGTTCTTAACATGTGGAGTTTGGGAGTGTTTATTTCGAAAGCCGTTATCACGGGGTTGTCTGAGTGTTTATATTAAGCTCAGTTTAGTCGTTAGAAAATACCTTATTGTAGGGCGTATAAACGTAATAAAACAGTAGATTATCTTTATTTGTTAGGTGTTAAACGACGCTTGGTTACGTCGTACAAATATACCAAAATAACTTTCCATACTCAAAAAAAAAAAAAGAAAAACTAAAAACAAATCGAAAAATATACTTGGTAAATTAACGAAAACACAAAACAAATAAACAAAAAAAAAAAAAGAAGAAAAGCTGAATTTTTACATTAGGTCCACCTCCACAATTTCTTTAAAATGGCGACTATACTGAATGAAAAAAAATCTCATTCAAATTTTGCAGAGACAAGTAGTTTTCGAGATAAAAAAAAAAAAACTTGTATTATGCACTGTAAGTCACCGGTCGTCATGTTTGTACGCCTGCGAGATAAACAAATCCACTTTTCTACAAATTACACAGACCCCCACCCATATTTTGTATGATTTTTGCGGGTGAGTATGCTGACAACGAATAGCAGTTTACCTCCCAAATGGGGTGTTTATTCTTAGCATGGGGAAGTTGGGGGGTGTTTATTTCGAAAGCTGTTGAAGTAAATGTAAAAAGTACCAAAAAAAAAAAAAACAGTTGGAAAAGAAAAGAAAATAATTAAAAATAGTAAAAGTTGTAAATTTATTAGGGTTGGTTGTTTATTTATTTATTTATTTTTTTTTCGTTTTTTAATGATTTCCGGGTGCTAGCGCAGAGAGTGATCCGCGCTATTTTTAAATCGTATTTCCAAGTTTAATTAAAGTTTTATGATATATTTTTTATTCAATTTTAAGGTTTATGTATAGAATAGGTACAAAACACCCTCCCCTCCCCTCCCTATGTTAAGAATGGCTTTTTAAATAATGACGTTATTATTTACGTCCGGATCACTCTCTGCATTAGTACCGATTTCCGTTCGCTAGGTATAGGCCGATGATTGTTGTCGATAAATAAAAATATTATAAGTTAGGAAATATCATAGGTTGTTTTCATGATCGTTTTTGTTAATGAGTTCTGTTCGCTCGGTATAATCCGAAGGCTTTCGTCGTTCGCCGGGAGTCGCCGAGCGAGACATAGAAAAACGAATGACCAGTTAATATGTATAAGCAAGTATTAATCATGAAATCCCCAGTTAATATAATATTGGTCAACAACTTAAGAAAGAAAGAAAGAAAGAAAAAAAGACTATATGTACGTTTGTGTATGGTTTAATCTTAGCAGAGAAGCTAAACACTTGCGTAGACGAGCTGGAAGATTTGTTGGAAATTAAGTGTCTAATAACTGAAATTGATGCCGTGTAAAAGAATGTATGTCCTAGCGACGCCATATTGTAATGTTCTGTAGTGTTCGTTCAAATGATCTAATTCCGGAATAAGAGAATTAGCGGACAACCAATCATAAACGGCAGATTTTCCCGAAGGAGACTTTCTTATTTATGTTTATTCTACTACGGGAAGTTTTATTTGTTTTTATTAGTTTTTAACTTCAGATATCCATTTATTTTTCATCGTATATGCATTTATTTTTTCTTTCATTTGTCCATTTTCTTCATATGTCACGCCAGTATGACAGCCGGTTCCCTGCATTGCTATAGCCTTCTTGTACTTTTCCATATATATATTCTATTACGTTGAATCTCTAAAATTCATGAAGTATTAATTAAAAAAATATTAACACCCGTGTATATTTCTGTTCTTCCATGGCCCAAAAAATACTAAAAGATATCGTACCATATTTATATAAATACTGTGACTCTTATAGAGGTAGTTTGTGGATACTAATGCCAGTTTTCAAATAAGTAGCGTTTATGGTTGACTTGCTCCAAAGATGTGCCAATTTTCATCTTTAAAAAATTAGCTATGTTTATATATTTCTATGTACAAGATTCACTCCTAAACTAATAAACAGTACACTATGAAATCTGGAACTCCATTGTAGCTGCAAGGATTCCCAATGTCGGTTATATTTAGTTTAACCTTTATTTGAGCAAATAAGGCAAAAAACAATACCTGAGCATTTAAATACCCCCAATTTTTCTTAAATTGTAAAAATAAGAGTAAAATGTAATAATTAGCCTTAAAATTTTAGTTTCTTTAGCAATTTCAAAAGATTTTTAGGGATTATAATATAAACAAAACTTCTTATTTGAAAATGAAAATATTTCTGATTTGCATTGTTTTTGATCCAAAGTCATCAATCACCTACGAATCAAGATTCCCTGAAATTCCTCTTAAAAACCTTAAAAGTGAACCTTTAATTATAGATATTATCTAGAATGAAAAATCATGTAATGGATTTAGATTAAAATTAGAAAAGGATTATAGACATAAGGTTTAATATCTTCTTAAGGAGACATAAAATGGCACAACATTGTTGTGTCCTGAAAATTAATTTTACCCGTCCTGGGACGGGTATTATTCTAGTTAGTTTCTGATTCTCAGTGTTGATTCAGAAGCTCGTTTATTATATAGCTTATAATATATAGCTAAGTAACGCCATCGATCGCGTCTATAAGCGATTAGCCTGACGCGAAACTTATTGACTAATGGGTTGTCGCAAAGTGCAAGTTTTGATATCACAAATCTTGTTCAGTTTTGTCGATCAACTTCATTCGCAAAACTTGCCTTTCACCTGCATGTAGAGAAGTCCGATGGATGCAATCAGTCCCGTGAATAATACTCCGCCGTTAAAGTAAAAAATGGCAGCAAAAGACTGGGTACTCTTGTACAACGTTCCTGAAAAATATAAATAGCGTGTAAATATATTAATGGCGTAAAAAGATGCTCGCATCCCGACAATCGCTGACCTCCAACGCATATGTATGTCATGGTTTTCTTCTTTATCATATTCTTCTTCTTTTTCTCTCCTCTTGGTGATCGCCGAGGATGCGAGCACTGGTTTATAAGAATATAAAAATAATTGTAACATGGACTCACAAGAAACATCTTCTATACATCGTGTATAAATCAGTTGTGTTCGGAGTGTGTGTGATACCGTTGTCTGTTGATAGATGTCTGTGAAGGCATCTTTGTCGGTTGGTTGAAGGCAGCGCATCTCGATTCTGCTAAAACTCTTCCCGATTTGCCCCGAGCAGGTAATTGTCGTAAATTAATTCAAAGTTACTAAAATTATTGACACATTATTGGAAATCCTATGTACGGTGTATTTACTTAATCTAAGTAGAAAAAGGTTGCCGTATCACCCTCCACATTTGATTAGCCAGTTTACTTCCGGTATTTAAACTACTGCCTATGTGAACTATTCCTAACAATTGTCCAAGGTCATGTTTTTTTAAAAATAAATTTGACTGCCAACAGCTTTTTCTTTTTTATGCATAATTTCCTTACGCTCCCCGGGGTATTGGCTCGGATGAAATGGGGCGTACACAGTATTACAATGGTACAGTGATTTATTTGTTTTCAAAGAATATTACATGATCTTAAACCAACTAAAACAATGACATTTTAATAATAATAATAATAATAATAATAATAATAATAATAATAATTCTGATTTCGTTTACCAACGTCTCTCTGGAACGGCATGAGAGTCATTTCCAGAGGATTTCCCTCAATCCCAGCTCCAAACCAAAGATCAAGGGTTTTTCTAAGGATATTGGTGGTACCTACAATAGCAGAGGTCTAAAAGCCACCTAGAACACTGGGGATTTGTAGTTTTTTTTCAATTGTCCTTCCAGACGACTTTATACTACTCCTAGAGTACCAACTACGACCGGTATTATTTGTGTTTTAACACCGGGTATACGCCTTATATTCAAGGTCAATGGAGCATAATTGCTCCACTTCTCGTTCTCTTTCTCCCTCACATTCCTGTCCCAGGGTACTGAAAAGTCTACAATCTGCCAGTTTTTTAGACTTTGTCAATGACGATCAAATCCGGACGATTATGTTCCAATTGCTTGGTCGTTATGACACTTTTGTCTCACCATACCTCTACCTTGCCAACCTCACTTGTTCTCACTTCATCAAGCACCTCATCAAACAATTTTTCAACACACTTCACCCAACCCTCTTGCACACCGCCCAATATATCCGCAGTCCCATGGGACCGTGTCTTTTGCGGTACTTTCTCTGAGCCAGTCAACTACACCCTAATAATAATAATAATAATAATAATAATAATAATAATAATAATAATAATAATAATCATAATAATAATCATAATAATAATAATAACTAGCAGGACCTGCGAGAATTTCGCAGGGGGGCTCATTCATCTGTAATCTATTGATGTTGACATTCTGTATACATTCCGCGTAAATGGAAACGCCTCCGATATTATTGTAGCTCTTTTGTTAAAACTGCAAAGGATTTATCTAACCTAGCAAGGACGCCTGGCGTAGTACGTTTAAAAATGATATTTTAATTTTGCAGATTTCGTAAATATTATTATAGAGTTAATATGCTATCGATTTTTATCCCTACAATTATATCAAAGCCAAATTTGTCTCTGTGTGTAAGTTCGTTTCTCATAGGTTCCAAAACGGCTGGCTTATTCATTGAAAATTTCACACAAAGGGAATATATATAACTGGCAGTGTCATTAGGTATGTTTTAAAGAAAAATTCATACGATAAGTATCGAAAATCGAAAAAATGCGTTCCTAAAAACAGTTTGTCTTTCTTACAGATAAAAAAGAATAATTTTTACACTGGAATTTTTATACGTGACTCTTCTAGAGCATTCATCATCAGGCCCAAATATATGCTGACGTGATATTGTAAATAAACACAGCTGAAATTCGATGAACGATTTTATCATTATTATTTTTTTTTTTTTTGTAATTTTTTAGTGAATTGGTCCACCGGAAAAATTATTCTCTATCTATCTATCTATCTTTATATATATATATATATATATATATATATATATATATATATATATATATATATATATATATATATATATACTCTACAATTATATAAATGCAAATATTGTAAATATTGTCTGTGTGTGTGTGAGTTGGTTCCTTATAGACTCCGAAACGGCTAAACAGATTTTCTTGAAAATTCACAGAATTAACCCTTTATCTCTCCCCCTTTCTCTCTCTCTCTCTTTCTCTCTCTCTCCCTCCCATCAATTCATATACTCCAGTGTATAGCTAAACAATCTTAATAAAAACAGCCAAATCTTAAAACCCAAAATTGAAATTCCTCCCCCTTCCTCCCCTTACCCTTCCCTTTTATCTCCCCTCTCCCCCTCCCTATATGACTATATCTTCACCCACGCCTATCTGAATTTACTAACTCCCCAACACACACTACAATATAATGTATTTTAAACTTCAAAACTTAATTATTGTCGATCTCCGACCCCCTTATTTTCTCTCTACCTTCTTTCTTTTTCCTTTTCTCTCTCTCTCTCTCTCTCTCTCTCTCTCTCGTATTTCTTTTAAAACCGTTATTCCAAATAATAATAGCCATTTCTGTAAGGTTTGACGAGGCTGCTGGATCGTAATTATGGTCCGGCAACCGATACATATGTAACTGAACAGATAAAACGGTAAAAAAAATAAAAACGTATATATATATATATATATATATATATATATATATATATATATATATATATATATATATTAGACAATCCGTGAATCGTTGGGACAGTATATGTTATAGCTAGCTATGGAATAGTTAGTAATCAGAATTAATGTATAAACGCGCAAAAATTGAAATCACGCACACGCGAAAACAAACATGACGACCAGTGAAAACAATACAGAGTAATATAGGTATCAACATCATTACTCTTAAATGATAAATTCTTTATACAAAAGAGGTGTAATCCGTTGAAAATAATTGAAAAAAAAAAAGCACGAAAAGAAAAAATACAAGGAGAACGTGGACGTGTGCATTGTAGAGGTCTACCCTAGTTTTTTAGTGTGTGTGTGTGTGTGTGTGTGTGTGTGTGTGTGTGTGTCAATATTATTAGAAATATCAGAAAATGATAATGATTAAGTAATATTTAACGGTGAGACCTTTTCTAAGCAAAAAACAAAAAATTGAAAAGTCCCCACATACATAGGTTTTTAGGTGTTTCTACGTATTTTTAAAATGTTTAGAGCCTATGACTCATCCGTATTTCCCTTTTCTACCGCCACCCTCGCCACCAAACTTGAAAAAATGCTATCGATTATATGTCTCGCTAGGTCGCGAAGAAGTGAGGTCTCATTTTACGTTTCATTTCTATAGGAAAGTGATCCTCAGCGTTAAAATTTTTATTATTAAAAAAATCCCTCTTTTATATTATCTTTAAAAGCCGTTGAAACATATTCGCCAACAAAAATAGATTTTTATTTCTTTTTAGGAGGTAAATTATGCTGGGTTAGGTCGTAAAAACCCAAATATTTTTTTTAATATGTAAATTGATCAATAGTTTCTTTTTTACATTAGAAAAACATATGTGCTTTGTTTTGTTTTTGTTTGAAAACAATTCAAACTTGCAATAAAAAAATAAAAATAAAATAATCATGAACATGGAGACGCAAAATGTATTTTTTAAAATCAGATTTTAGTTTTAATCACTCACAACTTAGGTAAAGAAAATATTTTTTAAAAATATGTAGGTGCATCTGAACAATCGGCACACCCCTTACAATTTTTCCTTTTCCTTTTTATTTTTCAACTATTTCTGCGGATTAATGGACACTAAGGTACCAGATTATTTAAAAAATTGAAAACATCAATATTTAAATATTTGGAAGAGGGTTCAGTTTCACATCATACAACGTTCTAGTAAATCGATTCCCTATTTTGCAACCCCGATTTTACGTTGGCTCCTTCAGATCCTTTCCCCCCAGCATTATTACTATTTTGTTATCTTTTGTTGTGACTTTTCACTTTGAGAAAAGTTCGGTCTGCTCCCCTCCCGCCATTATTTATTTATTTAAGACTTTTTAAAAGTTTTATTTTTATATTTAACGACCCGTGCTGTATTTTTTTTAATAGTACTTGTCTACCCGTTGACTTTTAAAAGGTAAGATGAAAAATGTTAAAAATGAAACGTTATTTTGAGATTATAATGTTTTTTTATTCTCTTGAGAAAACATTTAAAGTGATGAGCGAAAAAAAAAAAACTCAGGAAGCCTTTAGAGCACTACTGCAAGGACTAATTAAAATTAACGAGGCCCTACTAAAAGCACTACTAAAACCAAGTTTCTAACTCACCCTTCTCCTTTAAGAGAAAATATTTTTAAGTAAGGCATGAAGAAAATAAATCGTCAGAATCCACATGAGCCCTACTAAAAGCAGTAAATATAGTTATAAATATGATTATAAATATGATTATAGTTATATATTGTATAATTATATTTAAATTATTTTTTTTAACTCAACGGGGTTAATTACATTTATTTGGAAGGAAACCACGTTAAATTAATAAAAACAACAAAAAAATATTGTTGACCTTGTGTATGCTTGGAATAGCAGCAGTGGCGTTTAATATCGGACTAAAGACAGGGCGAAACCGGAAGTCAGAAAGTAAAAACACCAGTTAACCTTATTATCGTTTAAAAAAACAACAACAAATCTACAAATGATTATTAGCAATAAAAATAAATAATAAAAGTTATCTATGCCTTTGTAGCGTAATGGATTACATGCCGGACTGTAGTACATGTAGTCCGGGATTCGATCCATAGAAACAGTAAAGCTACGCTGAAGAGAGGTAGAGCCGCGAAACATGCATAACTTTAGATTACGGTTTTAAGAATATAATAAATAATTAATTAAAATATTATTTGTTTACGCCCAAATAAAAATAAAGGCTATTTCCTAAGAAAAACGAGATCTTCAAGATGAAGACGCTAGTTAATGGTATTATCGTTTAAAAAGTCAACAACAAATCTTCAGAAGTTTATAAGTGATAAACATAAGCAGTAAAATTACCTACGGCTTCGTAGCGTAATGGATAATGCGCCGGACTGTGTTACATGGTCCGGGGTTCGATCCCTAGAAGCAGTCGAGCTACACTGAAAAGGTAAGGTCTCGAAACATGCATGCCCGTACATTATATAAATACTTATATATATATATATATATATATATATATATATATATAGTGCCGACAAAAAGCAAGTCCGCTTTTGTATTTTTTTAAACTGCAAATTTAAGCTAAATTTAATGTAACTGTTTAAACAACATATACCTCATTTGATTCGCCTTTTATTCCTCTAAAATTTTACGTTTTCATATTTGACATTTAATTGAACTATTCTATTGTCCACGTCAACTTCAAATTGAGGGGTCAAAAAAAAAAAATCCGCATCAACAAATTCGCTGAAAACCAACCTGAATTTTCGTCCTTAAATCAGTTTAAAATATCTGCCAACAGGCAACAAAGCATCTCTAATCGTAATTGTTGTTGTTCCAGGTTATACAACATAACATTTAGTCCATATACAACGACTTTCTCTTGGTGATCGTCAGGAGCTCATTAATTTCCACCTTTATGGTTTATTTAATCGAGAAATCGGCCGCAGATTGAAATGTGATGAGAAAACGGTACAAAAGCACCAAAACACCGGCAGTGTTTGTGATTCCCCTAATTTTGGTCGTACCAGAGTTACTTCTTACAGGGAAGACAATGCTATCAAGATCCGCAGCTAAAGAAACAAATTTGAAACAGCTCCCAAAATCCAACAACAATGCAATTTTGTTAAAAAGTGCTCTCTTTCTACTGTCAAGAACAGATTAAAAGAAATTCAATTTGCGAGGATATGTTACAAGACGCAGGCCAATGATTTCTGTAAAGAACAGAAAGCGCCGTCTGGACTTCGTCAGATGCAATGAACATCATGACTCTTCATATTGGTCAAAAGTTCTTTTTAGCGACGAAAGCAAGTTCAATAGGCTAGGCAGTGATGATAGACAGTACGTCCGTCGGAGGAAAGACGAAGAATTTAATCCTAGGTGCTCAGTTTCAACGCTGCAAGGTGGTGGAAGTTCAGTTTTGGTGTGGGGCATTATTAGTATCAATGGATCAGGGCCTATAGTGCTCTTGTAAGGTCGAATTAATTCGACCAAGTACATTAATATGTTGACTGGGCTTTTTCTACCCTACTTTAGTCGGAATTTGGATGATGATCCCATCTTCATGCAGGATAATGCTCCCATTCACACAGCTGGCAATGTCAATAGGTTCCTGGAAGAGCATGATATTCCGTGTTTGGATTAGCTTGCACAATCTCCAGACCGCAATCCTATCGAAAACGTATGTCATTACATCAAGCAACAGCTACGCAATGATAAAATTTCAAATTTGGAAGAACTTTGGACAAAATTTAAGGAAAAGTGAGATGCTCTTTTCCCGGAGTATTGCTGCAGTGTAATTCAAGGAATTCCCAAAAGATTGCAGGCTGTCAAATTGTAAAAAGGCTATGCTACTAAATATTAACTAGTTGATTGTGTTCATGTTGTATGTGTTTTGCATTAATGTCCTAAAGTTACATTTAAATAACAATTTTCCATTGTGCAGACTTTCTTTTTGCCTCCTAAATTTAAAGTTATTTCTTCAAATTGACGTGAACACTAGAATATTTCAATTAAAAGTCAAATATATGCACAGGTAAAATCATAGAATACAAGGCCAATCAAATAAGGTGTATATACCTATAATATAAGCTGAATGCCTGTGTGTATGTGTGTGTGTTTGTGTGTGTTTGTGTGTGTGTGTGTGTGTGCTCCTATATGGTTGACTATTTAAAAAAAACTGATTGCATATAATGATAGAAGATGTATCGAAACACAGGAATGGGTATGTTTGATCTGGCAGAACGATGGTTCATTAAAATTGTGGGGTCAGCGTACGCGCCTAGTCCACAAAGTATAGAAATAAAAATTAAAAAAAAAAAAAACGTTTACGAGTGTTTTTAATACAGATGTACATAAGAATACTTTGATAAGTATGTTTTATCTTAAATAGGGATTCTATAATAAAATTGTGGGGTCTGCGTTCGGGCCTCGCCTCCATAGAATGGAAATAGGCACAAACTTTAATAAAGACTTTTCATATCTATCTGCGTATACTTATACTTTGATAATTATGTTTCAGTTTGAAGAAATATGGTATAATAAAATTATGGGGTGTTCGTTCGTGCCTGACCTCCATAGAATGGAAATAAGTCACAAAGTTTAACAAGGTTTTTTAATATAGATCCACAGAATATTGTGATAAGTGTTTCAGCGTGAACAGGTATGGTATAATAAATTATGGGGTTTATCTATTTTATTTTTACTTTCATCATATTTTGCTTTGGTTTAGATACCTCTAAATTCGAAGCAATCTCTTTACAACCCTTCCTTTTCATAACTTATCATACTTTCATAAATCAGAGTCCATTTTCTGTAGGCTGTTTTTGAACCCAGTCAACGACGGGTACTTTTGCTAGTATATATATATATATATATATATATATATATATGTATATATGTATATATATATATATATATATATATATATATACATAGGGTGGCCCAAAAAGAACGGGCCTTAAGTCGAATTCTTAGTGTTTTGTCCGAATGAAATGAAACTTTGGTCATAACTAGGTTATTATATTCAAAACATCACATCAAAACAAAGGTTTTGGCCTTTTTCTCCGTTCTACAGCATATGTTCTAGATGGCCTCCATTTAGCTATTGTTTTTTGGGGGGGTTACCCTGTGTATATATCTATATCTATATATATAAAAGTGAAAGTGTCTGTGTGTCTGTGTATCTGTGTGTCTGTGTGTCTGTGTACATTTCCCTACGCAATAACTCTGTCAATTTTTACTCTACAGACTCGAAATTTGATTTACAGGTTAATGAGATTTGGGAAAATCGATGTGACTGGTTTTTGGCCAGAAATTTGGCAATTCAGGGGTCAAAGTTCAACGATTTTACCTTTGAGAACTCTACCAAACTCCTCCAACAATTTTGTGTCCACGCACTTTAAATTTTAGATATAGGTTCCTTGGACATGGATCTAACTTAATAACTTGATTTGAGCCCAAAACAATACATTTTAAGGGGTCAAAGTTAAAAAGAAATTGACCTCTTCTAGTCTAAATATTTGAAATTTTACATAAAGGTTATTCAGAGATAGGGCAAGATTTTTCATCAGTTTGGGTCGATAATTTTTAGTTACCAATATATAAATGTATGTATGTATGTCTGTTTACATGTCTGCCTTAAACTTTCAATAGAGGCGACGGATTTTACCAAGATCAGTATCGTTTTAAAGTTCGATCTTTCATACGACAAATATCGAAGAATTGGCTAAAAACATTAATATTTTCCTCTTCAACTAGGTACTTTTCTACAGGGGGAGTCACTTTTTTCGCCGATATTTTTGAAAGTTATCCTCTCCTTTAGATTGTCTAGCCTTAATTTTTAAAAATGTCGGTTCCGGTTTGGCGGTGGTCGTGACAGCATAAACCGGTATGGGTTCGAGCCTGCCTTCCTACTACCACTTTTTTTTGCTCAACATACACATCCAAACACCCGGGCAACGCCGGGCTGAAATGCTAGTATATATATATATATTTAATGTCCACCACAAAAACTGGCTTGGATTCTCTACTTACACAGATGCAGCGGGCAGCACAACTCATAGCTTCACTATATCTCACTCCATATCACAAATTGTTACGTTTCCAACCCGTTTCCTTGGCCAGGAAGAACAATACGCATCACTTCTAGATATGTTTTTGACCACAGTTCCCGATGACTGCATAACGAAGGCCCACAGCCCACTCGGGAACGCTGATCATGCATTGATAATGGTTGAAATCGCCCTAAACTCTAGAGCCAAAACTGAAGAGCCAGTTCTCAAAACAACGAGATATTATAAAAAGGCTGACTGGGAAGCCATCAGGGAACTAATTAGAGATGCCCCATGGAGAAATATTTTCTCTCTCCCTGCTGAACAATGTGCAAACGAGACCACTGACTGGTTCAAAACTGCAATCGAAGCACATGGTCCCATGTGGAAATTTTATAGTAAGCCCCACTCTCCCCAATGGTTTACGTCCACTTGTGCAACTGCCATTGCTCAAAAGCAGCATGCATACCGTAGGTTTAACCGACATAAGTCCAGTTCAAACAGACTGAAGTATATAGAAGCTAGAAATAACGTTAAGAAAGAAATAGCGACAGCTAAGAGAGAATTTACTGAAACCACTAAAAAGCGCATCGAAGCACAAAAACTAGGAACTCGAGGCTTCGGAAAAATCTACAACAGTGTAGTAAATAATGGGCAATCAACAATTCCCCCACTAACCAACAATCACGAGGTTGTCTCCTCAGCAACCGACAAGGCTAACATGCTTGCTAGTCGGTTTGCCTCCAACTCCACACTGGACCCTTCCAACCACCCCCTACCTGACTTTCCTATGCGGACAGACGCCACGCTAGACGATCTGAAAACAACCCCTGCTCAGGTGCATGCTATCATAAAAAACCTTGAACTTCAAAAGCATGTGGACCCGATCTTATCCCAGCTGTGCTATTAAAAAAGTGCTCAGCCGAAGTAGCTCCAGTTCTCTCCAAACTCTACAACAAATGCCTTAATGAAGCTTGCTTTCCGGGCTGTTGGAAAGCTGCTTCTGTTGTACCAGTATTCAAGAATTCTGGCGAAAGGACAGACCCATCAAATTATCGCCCCATTAGCCTCCTCCCATTTTTTGCCAAAATATTTGAGACCATAATTTACCATGCTCTAGTCCATCATCTTACAGATGCTAAACTACTGACTGACAAACAATATGGATTTAGACAAGCCCGTTCCACAGCAGGCATCCTAACTGTTATCTCTGAACGTATATACCATTCACTGGACAAAGCGGGGGAGGGCAGAGCGGTAGCTCTAGATATATCTAAGGCCTTTGACAGGGTATGGCATGAGGGTCTCCTCAGGAAAATTAGATCATACGGTATCACTGGTAGAATACTTAACATAATTAAATCCTTCTTAGATAAGAGAAAAATCCAGGTTGTCCTCGACGGTCGTACATCTAAACAATATGATATAAATGCGGGAGTGCCCCAGGGTTCTATCCTTGGACCTCTATTGTTCCTGATATTCATAAATGACCTCCCCGACAAAATTGCCTCTGAGATGGGTATATATGCTGATGACACTACACTCTATGGCAGACACGACAGGAAGACGAATGAACACATTTCTAAAGAAATGGCAGAAACACTAGAGGAAGACCTCCAATCTGTAGTGGAATGGGGACAAAAGTGGTTGGTCGCGTTCAATGCTGCCAAGACTAAACTAGTTTCATTCAATAATTACAAGAAACCCTCTCTACCACCCATAGCAATGGCAAACGACTCTTTATCTGAGAGTCCATCTTTCAAACTCCTTGGCCTAACGTTCACAGGAAACATGAGTTGGAACTATTACATTAAAGGCATTGCCAGGGCCGCTGCAAGAAAGGTGGGCTCTCTCTACCGTGCTAGAAAACTACTAACACCCGAAAGTATCCTGTACCTCTATAAGGCCACCATTCGCCCATGTATGGAGTATTGCTGCCACATCTGGGCTGGTGCATCTGCTACTAGTCTCTCGCTCCTTGACAAAGTTCAAAAGAGAGTCGCAAACCTGATAGGCCCTGAACTGGCATCTAAGCTTCAGCCTCTGTCCCATCGACGAAATGTTGCATCCCTCTGCCTTTTCTACAAGTATTTTAGTGGTGAATGCTCTGACGAATTGCAATCACTTGTGCCCCCACGACGTGAGTACCCTGGACAAACCCGACAGGCTGCTAAATCCCACCCCTACACTGTAGAGATCCCTAGATGTAAAAGATCTTTTTACTCCAATAGCTTCTTCCCCAGAACCGCTAGACTCTGGAATTCCATTCCAAGTCCCTGCTTCCCCAACAGTACTGACGTGCAGAAGTTCAAGTGTAACGTGAACCGACATCTTGCTGCCCAAATCCCTACATAGTACCCCAGTAGTTGTTGCCCCTGATAGTAGCCCCCTACACCAAAGTGGCAATTTGCCTTGTTTGGGGTGAAAATGTAATAAATATATATATATATATATATATATATATATATATATATATATATATATGTTATTGTTGTATTTTCAAACGATAAATACGGTTAATATTGGCTCCGCCTCGAAGCTCATTTTTCTTTTTTATTTACTTAGAAAGTCGCGCTTTAATTTGTTGGGACGTATATAACATTTTTATTTATTTATTATTTTTAAAACAGTAATCTACGTACACGCGTGTTTCGAGGTAATTACCTCTCGTCAGCGTAGCTCAACTGTTTCTAGGGATCGAACGTCAGACCAAGTTTACCACAGTCGGGCGACTTTCTAAGTAAATAAAAATAAAAATGTTCTATACGTCCAAACAAATTAAACAAATTAAAGGGCGACTATCTAAGTAAATAGAAAAGAAAAATTAGCTTCGAGGCGGAGCCTAATATTGTATTTATCGTTGGAAAAAAAACAATAACTAATCTAAATTTATAAGCGATAAAAATAATCAGTAAAGTCATCTAGAGTCCGTGGCCTAACGGTTAAGGCACCGGACTGTGGTAAACGTGGTCTGACGTTCGATCCCTAGAAACAGTTGAGCTACGCTGACGAGAGGTAATTACCTCGAAACTCGCGTGTACGTAGATTACTGTTTGAAAAATAATATATATATATATATATATATATATATATATATATATATATAATAAATTACCACATATATGAATGTGATCATATATATATGTAACTCTGTGTATGTGAGTTCTTTCCTCATAGGTTCCGAAACGGCTGACCTGATCTTTTGCAAATTTAACACAAATGTAATTTATATGCCTGCTAGTGATCTTGGATATGTTTTGTACGGAAATTCATCCAGTAAGTGTCGAAAATGAACAAAAACCCGATCCCAAAATAGTCTTTCATATAGATGGAAAAAAATAATTTTTATAGGGAAATATTTTACGTTATACCGGTCAAGGGAGATAATAATATCTCAACAAATCATTTTTTTTTCTTAATTACAACAGAGTTATTCTCTTCTGGAGATATAACTCAGTGATAGAATATTCGACTACAGATCGAATAATCCTATATTCAAACCCGGTTGTACTTCACCATTTTATTTTATTTTTTTCTTATTAATGAGTTGAATTTACGATAAAAAGAGGTACCATTTAACATCTCCGCAAATCATTTCTCTGTTTGCACTTTTTAAAAATAAACATTAATTTAAATGGACTCTTACCATCACGTTATTTTAATAGAAAAATGCCATTCACCTGCAAGTAGTGGAAATACTATGTATCCGATTCCAACCATCAGACACACAAGGGCGTATGATTTGTCCAAGTTTTTCACACCTAAAATGGAGGTCGCCAGCAGGACACGAATGGCCATCGTAACACCTGTAAGAAACAAACATCTCCAACAACATAAACACTAATAAACGTGTTTTGTTTGTTAATTGAAAACTTTAAATTAAACTTAAAAATTCTCTCTCAAGAGAATTCCAAGCAATACTGAGATGTAACGTTTGAATACAAAATGCGATAAATCCAAAACAATAATAAAGACGTACTGTTTGGATTAGTAAAACTTCTGTTCTCATCTTGAGTGATATCTTCACAACGTTTCAACCGATGTAACCTCCGACCTTCTTCGGGTGTATCTTGCCGAATTCGGGAATCTTTCTGTCGAACTCTAGGATCTGCACGAAATTTCGAACGAAACCCTTATTTGATCCAGGGCCCGTGACGTAACGGATAAAGTACCACGTACCTCATTTCTAAGCTTCAGTACTGGCGATACTAAGAATATAACTGCGAATTACTTAAGGCTTTTACTGTTCGTGTCTCGTGAAATAAAAGTAGGCGATTGCCGTTGATTAAATAAAGGGCTTTGTTCAAATTTCCGTGCAGATTCTCGAGTTCCATGGAAGATACACCTGAACAAGTTCGGATATTAGATCCGAAAAATGTGGTGAAAATAACATCCAAAATTATAAAACGAGACAGAATACTCCAAATTAATAATCGAAAAAATTTTAGAAAAAATATTTTATAAGTTTAAATTAATTTCTCCGGTTTTTGCGTAGATGACAATGATTATTTTCCCCTTTCGTTAAAATGAACATATTTTATAATCTCACCAACAAAAATACCTAGCAAAGAATTTATGAAGAGCCGCACAAGATATGATTCTAATCTTTGATCTTGACTTGAAAAATGGTGTGCACCATCCCTAGGTCAAAACCATAATCATGTTAGGTTTGGTCAGGATCGGTCTAGTTGTGTGCGTTGTAGGTGAGTATATATGCATAGGTGATGACCTTGACTCTTGACCTTTACTTTGGAAAATGGTGTGCAATAGGTGGGGGACAATCATCATGCCAGGTGTGTTAATGATCGGTCCATTGGTGTGGACTGTAGGAGAATTGTACACACAGATACACTCACACGCACACTTATATATATAGGATATATATTTAGGAGAGTTGTATACACACACACACACACACTTATATATATACATACATACATATATATATATATATATATATATATATATATATATATATATATATATATATTCATTACTATTACAGGGAAATCACATAGAATATCCCGGGCATTTTGTTTATAGCTGAAATACATCGGCATCTAAGAACACCACGAAAATGTGGATTTATAAAACTGGTTCAAAAGTGATTGTATTTTATTTTCCGACTGATAAAAATATTTTACATTTGAGACGTGTAATTAAAACGGTGCATTTTTGTTCGTAAAGTGCTGTGAGGTTTTTTTTATACTAGTGTGTTTATTTACACGTTCCTTAAATTTTAACTTAAAATGTGTCCATTTTAAAATAATTTTTAAAAAAGATCAATTACAATCATTTTTTTTTTATAATAAAGCAAACATTATGTTAAATTATTTTTCTTTGAATTGTATAATTTATTTTAAAGATGTAAAAATGTGAATTTTGTCCGGAAAGTTGGAAATTTTATTTTATTTACTTTTTCTGTAAATTTTTTTTCCTGTAAATTTTTAACTTATTAAACAAATAGGTTTTAAATGAGATTTTGTTCAGTCTGTTCTCTTACAATTTTAGTTATGCAGAATCACCGATATATTATACAAATATCTTTATTTTTCGATATGGGTGGGTGGGGGTCAATAAACTCATCAATATTTTAGTATCGATCGTGACTTTACGATAAGTGTTATCAATTTTGCATTTCTTCTTTATTTTAATTCATTAAATTTATTTAGCAAGAATATATACAGGGACATTTTTTTATGTTTTGACTGTTACACGATCAATAGTTTAACCCTGTCATCTGACCTATTAATGCAAATAAACTATTATACCAAAAAGGGCAATTAGCATAATGTAATACAGAACTCAGTAAACATTAACGGAATAGCATTATTATCTTCAGTAAGCAGTTTAATGAATAATAATAATAATAATAATAATAATAATAATAATAATAATAATAAGAAGAAGAAGAAGAAGAAGAAGAAGAGTTGGCACCATCCTGCTAATCATCATAGGCGCACCTGGCTCAATTCTTGTTCTTGAGACACAGTTGAACTCTTTGGCAATCAAGTACACCATCACCGTACTCCCAAAGTCAGTTCTCCTTTGCATAGCAAACATCCTACGCCAGGTACCGCCCATCTAACTCATTCTGACTATGCTTGAGTGAAAGGAAAAAACCGTGAAGTTAACGAACACAACAACAACAACAACAATAACAACAATAATAACAATAACAATAACAACAATAATAATAATAATAATAACAATAACAATAATAATAATAATAATAATAATAATAATAATAATAATAATAATAATAACTAGCAGAACCCATGGAAAATTTAAAACACATTGCAAATGAATTAAAAAGTAAAAAAAATAAATAAATAACGACGAATTTAAAACTCTTTTTAGTAAATTTCTTTTCATCCTTTTAGAGCTAAAAAGAATTAATTTTTTAAAATTACATTTTTCAATGAAAATCCAACACACAACACATTGAATAATTTTTAATATAAATAATAAAGGAACAGATTCCAATTCACTTGCATGTTTTTATAATTCTAAAAAAAAAATCTATTATCAAATAAAACTTACAGTCTCCTCTTAACATTACTTTTTTAATTATGAAATAAAATAATTTAAACCGTAAACAGAAGCCATGCTTTTTTGTTTTGTTTGGAAGTTTGTTTGGAGAGGAAATAGTTTTAATGATTTTTAACTGATAAAGAGCGACAATAAAGGATGGATTTGTTTGTCATTAATTAATGTTTGCGATAATGGTGCTTTTTTTTGTGACATCTGACATCGGAGAAGTAAATCAATATTGACATAATAAATACATGAAACAGCCATAGTCGATGCTGATTCGAAGGCTTCCTCTTCATTGTCTAGTGCACCAATATGTAGAGGAAGGCGCCATTCCTGGCCAGAAATTGCCCAACTTACCTTGGATACTCACCTTATAATAATGTATGTCCAACAGGTAGGCATTAAAAGATATATTCGCGAAGGGGTTCATTAGTATTAGCTTAAATAAAACCTCAAGTAATACTAAAAAATAAATCACTCATTACAAGGGCTATGACAATATGAGAATATTCTTTTCATTATTTTGACTCTTGAATTGTTGTGGTAGGATTCACCTAATTAGCATATGTGGAGTGTCAACCATATAAATATGGCTGGTACCGCAAAGACTAGAGACATCCAACAAGAGACTCAGAGAGACAACGGGATACAGTTGATGACTGTCCAGCCGACACCTTCTCCAGGAATGGTCTCTCTATGACGATGCCAATGGACTCTATGTAAATATTATATATACTTTCTTGCTTTCACTATATCTGTGTTATTTTACTTTTGTGTTGTAGTTATTTCCATGTGTTCGGTCGAGTTTCAATACGAATATATATCAGTTAATATCTTACATGATTTTATATAGAGTGACGTCGTGTTTGGTTGATTAACTGTCTAACTGTGTCGCATATACACTCGAGAGTAAAAACAACGATAAGAATATTCCCTTTTCATAGCCCTACTCATTACATTACATGGTTAACCGCAACGGGATAGGAAGCTGAGTCTCTTAATTGCATTCCCAGTAATCACTGCCTTCCATAGTTGTTGTTGTCTCACCACGATTTGGCCAACTAATACTCTGGCCTGTTTCGGGTCGTATCGAAAACGCTATCTTCAGACAATGCTCACTTGAAACCGTAGAGATTCAACGCCTCTATCCACTGCGCCATGGGGCCCTATCCCGTTGCGGTTAACCGCCTGAAGAAGATCAGAGGAATAGTTGGCCGACAACTGGTGAAAGACAACTACGAAGATGAGGATAACAGTCTGCAAATAAAAAGATAAATAAAAAATGGTTAAGAATTAGTTACCGTGAAAGGTTCCATAAATTGCCGTGCAGATAGCAAAGGTGATGAATGAATGGCAGAATGGAATTGCTATCGAAATAATTATTAGAGACGTCATGGAAAAAGTTAGAATGTAACTGATCGGAACGTGAAGCAGGTCAACAACCATTCCTACGCCAAGTTGACTAAGTGCAGCAAATATACCATACACGGATATAATTAGAGCTCCCTCTTCACCACTAAGTCCGACATCAACAACATTGGCTGGTATGAAGATCATATAGTTTTCGCTAGCTAAAATGAAAATAAATAAAACGTTTAAATAAAAAACTTTTAACAAACTGTTGTATATTACTGACGTGTTTAAAAGAATAACAAAAACACATACGTATATATAAAAAAACAACATATTTTTATTGCTCGTTTGCGACGAGAGTGAAAGAGAGTAGAGAGTAGTGATGCGACGATTCTAATATTTTACTTGATTCCGATACCATTTCCAATTCTGTTCTTAATTTGCAATTCTAATTTATAAAACTCACTATATCTGTCTGTCTGTCTGTCTCCATATTTTCAAACTATCTCTTCCGAAACTGAAGTTTGCAGACTGGCGTTACGGGCCTAAAATGATTGGATTTTTTTATGAACTGTTCTTTTATGGGTCTTTAGCCGGTTAAAATAGTTTTTAAGAGGTTAAAAAGGGGGTCACAATTGAAAAAAATGTTATACATTTTGAACATTTATCTTAGTCTATTTTTAATTGGTTCATATGCGTGTAACGTTGGTACAGTGGTAACGTCACCAGTGTTGAACGCTGCAGTTTTGCTTTCGGTTTCGATTCTAGCTGATGGCACCCAAATACTTTTTTAAACTTTTGAAATCACGACTCTATGATATATACGAAATCTGGATAAATTAAAATATTATATCTAAGCGTATTTTACGATCGGGCAAAGCCCCCTCCCCCCGCCCTCCGTAACCATAGATTGATATAATTAACGAGTTCGATTTTTGTACATTTCTAAATATCTAGGTATATTTTTGTACTTTTCGGATCATTGTAAATATGGCATAATGCATGCATTTTCGTAAAAGTGGGGAGCGTACATTTATAAAGTTGGGGAGCGTACATTATAAAACGATATCTTTCTATTTTTCTCAAATGTATTTCTGGTTATTGATTGTAAATAGCGTTTTGTAAAGTAATTGTGAAATTTTCATCTATATTTTTCACGTGTCATTTTCCTTATTTATCCATGCGTGCTTTTACCTGCTCCATTTCTACTTATGCCATTTCACCTGTGCCATTACTTCCGGTACTGATTTTACTTACATCGTTATGATGATCTATATATTTAAGTTTTACATATAGTTTAAAAAACGATTGCTATTTGTCATTTTATCATTAGTACCATCAATGGAAAATAAAAAAATATAAAAGAATCGTTTTAAGAATTGGAAATTAGGCACAGATTCTTCCAATGCCGATTCTGATACTCTGAAAATATCTGATTTTACCTCCTCATGTATCTGTGTCCGATTAATCGTTCTAACACTAGAAGAGAGAACATAAGAATTATCTGGAATGATATCAGACGTGGGTCAGTTATGTATAGCATTTGGGATCACACATGCATCAATTACTGCAAAAACCTTAACCGGTATTTTTTTCTATGCAGCAAATATACGTGTTTTCTCCCTGTTTTTTTTTTGTTTGCAGGTGTTATTTGCAGGTGTTATTTGCAGGTGTTATTTGGAGGTGTTATTTGCAGGTGTTATTTGCAGGTGTCTCCATATCAGATCACCGGATGTTCATCTTCAGACGAGTTGTGTTGGTGTCAATTAGCTAGGTTTTATTTCTTATCACCAAGTGTTATTTCAGAGAGGATACATAACACAGCAAAATAAGTATTAACATAAATATTGAAAATAGACTACACCAAATAATTAATAGCTAAACACGAGTACATTTAATTAATTCATAGTACAATCTTGAAAGGCACGTACAATTCAATTATAGTCTGTTTGTCTGTTTGTCTCTAGACTTGCTTTCCACATGTACGCATCAAAAACATCCAATTTATAGAATACTAACAAGGCCCGTTAACCGAAAACGTTAAAATGCTTACGGGTCGATTTGCCTCCAACTCTACATTGGATCCAGCAAACTACTCCCTCTCTGATTCCTTTGCAACCAGACGGCATTAGGTAATCTGAAAATTATCTTTTCTCAGGTGCATGATTTAATAAACAACCTAGACATCTCAAAAGCATGTGGACCCGATCTCATCCCGGCTATGCTATTTAAAAAATGCTCCGCTAACGTTTCTCCAGTCCTCTCCAAACTTTACAACAAATGCCTTAACGAATCTTGCTTTCCTGACTGCTGGAAAACTGCTTCTGTGGTACCAGTTTTCAGCAATTTTGGCGAAAGAAATAACCAATTAAATTATCGCCCATTAGCCTTCTCCTGCTTGTCGCAAAAATAGCTGAGTCCATAATTAACCAAGTTCTATTCCATCACCTTTGAGCTGCTAAACTTCTGACCGTCCAACAATCTGGATTTAGGTAATCCCGTTCTATCTCAAATATCCTAGCTGTAGCAGTATATATATATATATATATATATATATATATATATATATATAGAGAGAGAGAGAGAGAGAGAGCAATAAATGAACCTGATAAAGATATTATAACCTTGACCTTTACCGTGTGCACCATCGCATGGTCGGACACCACCATCATGTCAGGATAGGCATAGGCTATGACGTTTATTTTTTACCATAACCTTGAAAAGTGGTGTGCACCATCCCTAGATTGTGGGGAATCATCACACCAGGTTTGGTCATGATCGGGTTAGTTGTGTGGGTTGTAGGATAGTTGTATACAGACACACACGCACACACACACACACACACACACACGCACACACACGCACATACGTTGTTTTTTTAATGCCAAATATCTTTGTTACTGAGGAGACAATAGATGAAATATCTGGGATATTACTATGAACGAAATGAAGTTTTTATTTTAAAAATAAGAAGTAAACCCATAAAAATTTTGCAGTGTAACCTTATATATAAATATATATATATATGTATATATATATATATATATATATATATATATATATATATATATATATATATATATATATATATATACGTGTCTATTTTAATGAACTTGCTTTAAGGACAGATATCGTAATCACCTAGCATCATTTAAAAATGAAAATGAGAAAGAAAATAACACCACAAATAACGAAAAAAACAACAGAGTAGATAAAAATGAAAACAACATTAGAAAGGATCATAACAATAATGACAATTACAGTTACTATAACGAAAATAGAAACAGAACCAATAGCAATAACGAAAACTGCCGGAAAAAAAACAAAGAAAAACTCAACTACTCTAGCAGTATGGATTAAAGAATTAGAGGAAAATAAAACTGAATATGAATTAAGATGGTCAATAATTGATAAAGGGGAAAAATATAAACAAACTAGATGTAATCCACGGGTGTTTGCACAGAAACAGATATTAATTTCACGAACTAGAGCAAATTAGAAAAAAAATAGTATAAGTAAAACGTGTAATATAAGGAAAGAAAAGGATGCAAGGGAGATAATCCTAGATATAAAAAATGATACCCTCTTCTAAACAGAAGGATCGGGTAATAATACGAATTCAAACACCAAGCAAAAATGAACATTAAAATAAACAGGCATAAATATAAAAATAAAATTATGTAAAATTATATGATAATCGAGAAAAAATACGAAACTACAGGTTAAAACGGAAAACTATCTTCACATAACACCAAAAGATGGAGGAAGTGAGGAGGCATGGCTTTGGAAATCTTTTTACCCAAATACGATGTTCAGTATGTTAAAAATACACCTTTTGTTGTAAAAATATAATGGATAAACATCTGAAGAAGTTGATGGGGACAAAATATTTTTATGGAAACATAAACCGTAAAATTGCAAACTCCTCAATAAAACATCTGTAATGGAAAAAATCCAGGAAATAAATGAAGTTTATAAAAAAGAAAACGGGAGTCTTTGAATTTTCAATAAAATTTTACACTATATATGCTCTGCACCTATTAAATAGATACATTGAGCTTAATTCAAAATTAACGGTGACTTGTTTTTAAAATAACAATCTAGACCCGTTAAACGAAAACGGTATACATTGAAAGCAACGATATTTCAAAAACAAACTTTAAAAAAACAATATATATATATATATATATATATATATATATATATATACTAACAATAACAATAGGAAATAAAAAATGAAATAAACATACATATACATAAATTATCATATATATATATATATATATATATAAACTAACAAAAAAAAACACATTTAATCTAGATTTAAAATAGGCCACGACACTAGATACCTACGCGCCCCGCCAAAACAACACACACAAAGGAACGTGTGACCCGAAAGTCAACTGGGTATTTGTCCTGCAAGTGCCTGCTCATTGGCTGATTAGGAAGTGTGCGATGGAAACTAGAAAGCTGATTAGCAAACAAAAAATATAATAGAAGGTGCGTATATAAAAACGCGAGACAACCACAAAATCCTCGCATAAGGATGATGAATCCTAGCGTGGAAGAAACGCGAATTATTCTGTGTAGCTTAATTGCCATATATCTTTTATAACACACACACATATATATATACATATATATATGTATATATGTAGATATATATGTGTGTGTGTACATACGTATATACATGTATACTCGTATATGTATGTATATACGTATATGTATATGTCAGATATATATATATATGCATGTATATATATATATATATATATATATATTCATATATATGCCAGTTATTCTACTGGCACCATGTAACCCAGTACTACTTTTGGCATAGTCGGGACGCCGGCGACTAAATTGGTTCCCCAACCAGCTCTGTCTGGTGAGGAGAGTTGTTAGTCTCCCAGAGGAAATAAAATCGATAACTTTCAAAAGGGCGTATGAACCTCTATGAGCTCAATGGACAACTAGCATCTATGTTTTTTTAAGGGGGCAGATGAGGCTGCTCAGCTTAAAAGAAAACAATTCATCTTACAAAGTAATATCTGATATAAAACTACATGAAAATGTATAGGATAACACATAGGAACTGTATCAGGGTAGATGGAAACTCCTCAGCCACTGTACTGGTAATCCATCAAGGAGAAGTGACACTCCAAATATCAAACCTGAGTGTCTGGTATTAACTAATCGTCTCAATTTGCATGTCATTGGAAAACCATAACAACTCGAAAAGATGATTGTGTGCAGTGCTAGCTAATACCGCTCTGTATAAACTCATACACAAGTATCACCTTGACCTTTTTTGTGTTTTTATGTGACGCATTCTTACAAGCATCGCTCAACTCAAATGCCCAAGTGCACTGCCGATTCACGTTTTGGTGACGCATACTGGTCCAACAAAGCGAGAGTATGTAGCTTGAACTATGCACGGTTGCGACACTTAACTTATCCTAACATTGCTTCAATTGTCTAATCGAGGAAAAAGGCATGATTAGGTGGAGTTAAGGGTGTCAAGCAGCCTTTCTTGGAGAGCACTGCTTGTTTCTTGCGAGAATTTTAAAAGGTATCACAAAGAAATGCTTTGCCTAAACACCTGGCCAGTAGCCACGGCTGGCGGATCGTTCATTTAGTTACAACAACAGTGAGGACAATAAGTCAGCATTATTAAAATAACAATAAAAATAACAAACATACAAATCGGTTTTGCACCTTCGCCGTTATGAAAGTTGTATGCTGAAATGTATGAAGACTACTTGACAACGAGTTGTCGGAAAGGCTACACCGTAGAACTTCTCTGTTAGCTAGGGAGCTTTCTCTGTATGGCATTGATCTTACTAGTCTTTCTTAGGCACGTCTTGCTGATGACATTAAACTTACAGAAAAACGTTCTGGTTATACTTTCTTTTGGAAAAGGGAAAACTGCTGATAAAGCGAGAGAACGCGATGTAGGTTTTGCTATCAAATTCTACCATTTTAAAAACTTGCAGCAACTTCCATTTAATAAATTTGAACGTATTATTTCTTTACGTCTCCCTCTGCGATAAAAAATGTTTTCACTATCGTGTCAGTTTACGCCCAACAATGGACTACCCTGAAACAAAAATACTCCCATTTTATGATGAACTAAGAAAGCTATTTCTCAATATGCCTGATGAGATATATATATATATATATATATATATATATATATATATATATATATATATATATAACTAATATACCTAAGCAATTCTTTAACATTGTACAAAACTCTTTCAAATACCCACACAGATATAGTTCTATTTTCAATAAAAATTCAATCAGTATTTCTTATTCAACAATGCCTAATTTAGCACAAAGAATCTTAGCATCTTATAACAAAAAAATTAAATCAGCCCAAAAAATCCCTTTCCTAATTAAACCCAAAACTAACTGTAATTGTAATAACAAACATCCTTGCCCACTCAATAATGATTGCATCCATAGAGATGTTATATATTCTCGCACTATTACTGAGCTCCCGCGCAATCCTCCCATAACAGACACTAATATTTCGTCTTCAAGTTATTCTTCTTCCCATCCTCCATCTGAAATAGATACTAATCCAATACACCACCTGAGCAGCCCTTCAATCTACAATCATACAACTAGTAATAATGATAATAATAATAATAATAATAATATTGAGAATAATAATATTTCTCCTAATAGCCATCCTAACACTAGCAACACTCATTATCCCCTCCAAACTAGTCCTCATACAGATATTGTCCAACCATTTGTTGAACACTATGAACAAAATTCAAACTATTTAACTAATACAAATCATCAAATTAATATTAATACCAGACCTCGAGCTTTTAATAAAGTACATGCATATATCGGCGCTACTTCAACAATTATTAAGAAAAGAATATCAAACCACATTTCTACTTTTTACAACCATGATTCTAATAATAACCAAGGAACTTCTCTAACCACTTTGATTAAAAAACTTAACTCTAACAATACCCCTTCTCAATGAAATGGACTATCATAAAAAAAGTGAAGTCTTATACTCCAGGCTCTATGTCATGTCGCTTCTGCCAAATCGAAGCTATAACTATAATTATTTCCCCTCAAAGTCAAAATATAATAAATTCTAAAAATGAACTGATCTGCTTCTGTAAACAATAAGTCCAAATTTAATTATGGCAATTTTGAAATTACATAGTTATTACTTTTACCCTTTATATTGATATAAAAAAAGTTTTCTTTAACTTTATCGTTTTTCTACATACTTCTTAATACTTTATAATTTAATAATCTTTTATTTTAATTCTTATCTTATCTTTGCATGGCCGGTTACATATCTGCATTTTCTGCTTTATTCTTTAAACCTTCCTATCTATCTAATATATAAATCTACCCACATTTTCATATCTTGTATATATATTTACTTATATTTTACTATATGCATTTTTTCTTTTTTTTCCTGAATTTTCAGATACCGGCCATCCTCTCCCCTTAAATAATTTTTATTTTATTTTTTATTTTATATTTTATTTTTTATTTTTTTATTTATTTATTTATTCTTTATTTATAATTTATTTTCTATTTATTAATTAATTTATTTATTTATTTTATCTATTTATTTATTTTCTATTTAGTGTCGTCTAACAACTCTTGCTGACATTTTTTTAAGTGATGACCTGTACATTTCAGTTGACCTATATTATTTTGCCCTATATATTGCTTTCGCGCCTTTAACATTTCCTGTCTGGGTCATTTTGACTTTTGTTTCCCTTTACTCTATTTTATATTTTATATTTAACTTTATCATTTTTTTGTTTTTGTTTTTTTTTCTCTCCTCTTTCTCTTCTATGATCTTTCTTATTTATTTTCATGCCTCGGAAGTGGAGTGAAAAGCATATATTATTTTTCTTCTATTAATATTATTGGATTTTTTTCTTTTTTCCTTGTACACACTTTTTTGTGGCTTATTCCATGGATTTCTACCTTTGAATTATTATGGACCACCTTCGTCCAATTACGGGATTTCCTTGGATTTTACTTGTACAAATGGAAATTCTTTTCACTTTCTTGAAGTTTTTCATTTGGATTTTACCGTCACTGGATTTTTTATCTTCCACCAGACTATCCATTCATGTGTAATCACCTATTTCTTCACCATATTCCCTCTGCTTCACTTTTTTTGTTTTCAAGTAAGATCTTTGACTTACTGTTGTTTCATCAAATACTTCTGCATGCAAAATCCGATCCCGCATTTTGCTAATTCCTACACTCTGATGAGAAGGAAAGTATTTCTTCGAAACTCCGCGGATTTAGGACTATCCACTTATCTAGTGTTTCCTTTTCAGATTAAATATGTTTTTAACTCATTTCAAAGTGTTTTTTAACATATTTTATTAACTGTTTGCTCATATTATAAGCTCTATTTCCTATTTGGTTTTATCGAGCTTTTACATCTGGCTGAGATAATTTTATAAATATTAATTCTTTAATATTTATAATATACTTTGATTTTACCATCTTGGACCATTTTGGTAAATTTAATTGTAATTTTATTTTATATATATATATATATATATATATATATATATATATATACAATAGGCGTGCAATAAGTAATGTCCCTGAAATACTTTCCATAGCAGTAGAGTAACGAAACATGGCACAGTTATTAGTCTTTCTCTACATAGGAACCACCCAGAGTTATGCATTTATCCCATCGTTTGATGCAGCTCTGGAGGCCGTTTTTGTAGAACATCACAAGTTGGTCTCCAAGCACGACGTGACTTCAGAAATCAAGGCTGCATCATCTGGGAAACGCTTTCTTTTCAAAAACAACTTCATAGCTGGGAAGAGGTGAAAGTCAGAGGGTGCAATGTCAGGAGAGTATGGAGGATGGGGAAGGAATTCATGATCACATGCTTCTGATCTGGCGACATGCGAGTTGTGGACCGGGGCATTGTGCTGCACGAGGAGGGTAGCTTTGCTGATCTTGCCCCGCTTCTTGATTTTGATAGCTTCCCTTAATTTGCTCAAAAGTGAAGCATAATAGGCTCCTGTAATTGTGGTACCCTTTGCCAGGAAATCTGTCATCACTACTCCGTTCTAGTCCCAGAAGACTGTGAGCATGACCTTGCCAGCGGACGGCTGCACCCTTGCCTTCTTTTGGAGGTGGTGAGTCCAAGTGCTTCCACTGCATTGACTGGGCTTTGGTCTCTGGATCATAGTGATGGACCCAGGTTTCATCCTGTGTAATCAGTCTTTTGAAAAACTTTGACTCGTCTTCTTGGCACATCTCCAAATTCATTCTCGAGCACTCGACGCGTTCTCGCTTCTGGAATAGTGTGAGCAACCTGGGAATCCATCTAGCAGACACCTTATGCATATGCAAATGGTCATGAATGATTGTTTTCACAGACCTGTACTAATCTTGACATCTTGGGCTATTTCGCGAATAGTAATGCGCCGATCTTCCAAAATGGCAGCCTCAATTTGACGGATAGATGCCTCATCAATGACAGAAGGGGGCGACTTCCGGACATGTTTGAATTCACGATGCCAGCGTTTTACAATCTCATATGATGGGGTATTATCACCATAAGTTTCTTTCATTTCATCAAGTCTCCTGTGGTGTGCGTCCTTTCAAATACAAAAAGCGGATCACTGCTCGACATTCAACAGGCTCTATTTCACACCTGCCTCAGTTCAAACCTGCAAAACAGAAACCACAATTAGTTCAGAACTGTAATTTGCCACATAACCCGTAGAGATATAAATCATTGCACATGCAAAATTTCAGCTAGATCTGACGACTGGACGTGGATCAGGGGCATTACTTAGTGCACACCCCTCGTCTCGTATATATATATATATATATATATATATATATATATATATATATATATATATATATATATATATATATATACTTGGTGATTTGAATGCGCGATTGTCAAACTTGGAAATGTTTACGCGCACACGCACTGGGAAATGCAAATGGCAATGGTCTCCAGCGTTTGTAATTTTGCAAAGAACATTATCTTGAGATTGAAAACACGTGGTTTCGTCAGAAAATAAAAAACAAACACAAAGGCACACGGCAACACCCACTTACCTCTATTAAACTTGATGAAAGAAATCGATGGGATGATTTTAAGGTGAAACTCATTTCTTGTTTGGTTGTTTTGTTTTACGGCATATCAACCCTTTTCAGGTTATTTAATGCCGAATCTGGTGATTTTGAACAACGATCTTTTAATATAGTATATTTCTTTTTTAAGTCGTATTCTATTTAACCATAATTGGAACCCTAACAGGTACTACCACTCCGGGCCAGAGTTTACCTGGGAGCAATGGCAATTAAAGGGTGGCTCCACACTCCCTAAGGCCTGCAAGCTGAGGCCTCACGATCGGATATAGTTTAAGGTCATATCCAGGACCGAAACTCATTTCTGCTGGTCAAGATATCTTTCGGTTTTTGAATAAGAAGTGGCAAGACTAGTTTACTGAAAATTATAAGGAAATTGATGCACTTCTTGAAACAAAACGCATTCTTTTCGAAAACCGTATCATCAAATGTATCGATCTAAGAAAAAATTAGAAGCTACAAAAACATACAAGGATTTCTGAAAAGTTGCACAAACGCGCATACGCGAAATTCAAAACCAGTGGCTCATAAAGATAGAAGAAGCAAAACTCGTAGCAAACAACTCGAGACTGTTTTACAAAATAATCAAAGAGCTCTATCAGCCACAGTAATCGAGTTTTGCTCCTCTCAAATCAAAAACGCTACCACTTTAAAACAACCAGAAGAAATCAAAGTGATGTTTGGGAACATTATAACAGACTCCCTAATCGCCATCCGTCATTGACGAATCTGTATTCGATCTTATTAAGCAACATTAACCAATCATGACCCTTGACGTGAGGTAAAAGTGAGACCAAAGCTTCTGTGAGTCAAATAAACAACAGTAAAGCGCCTGCATAACAGATTTTAAAGAATGATGGTGAAAAAATAGTCGATCTCCTGGAGCAAGCCATTCAAAGGGTACGGGGAAATGAATGCATCGGGACTGGGAAGATGCGATACTCGTATCTTTTGTATAAGAAGTGGTCGAGGTTAAACTGCAGTAATTTTAGAGGAATATCCTTGCTGTTTATTGTTGGCAAGGTGTTTTCGTGTATCATTCTGAATAGATTAGTCCACACAGTTATCAATGTAATACTTCCAGAATCACAGTGTGGTTTTTGTGAAAGCATGAGGATATGATTTTCAGTGCTCAGCGATTGCGGGAAAAGTGCAAAGAACTAAATCTTTCGTTGTACTAATGTTTTATGAATTCATCCAAAGCTTTTATTTTATTTTTTTTTTTTTTTTATTACATTTTCACCCCAAACAAGGCAAATTGCCACTTTGGTGTAGGGGGCTACTATCAGGGGCAACAACTACTGGGGTACTATGTAGGGATTTGGGCAGCAAGGTGTCGGTTCACGTTACACTTGAACTTCTGCATGTCAGTACTGTTGGGGAAGCAGGGACTTGGAATGGAATTCCAGAGTCTTGCGGTTCTGGGGAAGAAACTATTGGAGTAAAAAGATCTTTTACATCTAGGGACCTCTTCAGTGTGGGGGTGGGATCTAGTAGCCTGTCGGGTTTGTCGAGGGTGCTCGCGTCGTGGGGGCACAAGTGATTGCAGTTCGTCAGAGCATTCACCACTAATATACTTGTAGAAAAGGCAGAGGGATGCAACATTTCGTCGATGGGACAGAGGCTGAAGCTTAGATGCCAGTTCAGGGCCTATCAGGTTTGCGACTCTCTTTTGAACCTTGTCAAGGAGCGAGAGACTAGTAGCCGATGCACCAGCCCAGATGTGGCAGCAATACTCCATACATGGGCGAATGGTGGCCTTATAGAGGTACAGGATACTTTCGGGTGTTAGTAGTTTTCTAGCACGGTAGAGAGAGCCTACCTTTCTTGCAGCGGCCCTGGCTATGCCTTCAATGTAATTGTTCCAACTCATGTTTCCTGTGAACGTTAGGCCAAGGAGTTTGAAAGATGGACTCTCAGATAAAGAGTCGTTTGCCATTGCTATGGGTGGTAGAGAGGGTTTCTTGTAATTATTGAATGAAACTAGTTTAGTCTTGGCAGCATTGAACGCGACCAACCACTTTTGTCCCCATTCCACTACAGATTGGAGGTCTTCCTCTAGTGTTTCTGCCATTTCTTTAGAAATGTGTTCATTCGTCTTCCTGTCGTGTCGTCCATAGAGTGTAGTGTCATCAGCATATATACCCATCTCAGAGGCAATGTTGTCGGGGAGGTCATTTATGAATATCAGGAACAATAGAGGTCCAAGGATAGAACCCTGGGGCACTCCCGCATTTATATCATATTGTTTAGATGTGCGACCGTCGAGGACTACCTGGATTTTTCTCTTATCTAAGAAGGATTTAATTATGTTAAGTATTCTACCAGTGATACCGTATGATCTGATTTTACTGAGGAGACCCTCATGCCATACCCTGTCAAAAGCCTTAGATATATCTAGAGCTACCGCTCTGCCTTCCCCCGCTTTGTCCAGTGAATGGTATATACGTTCAGAGATCACAGTGAGGATGTCTGCTGTGGAACGGGCTTGTCTAAATCCATATTGTTTGTCAGTCAGTAGTTTAGCATCTGTAAGATGATGGACTAGAGCATGGTTAACTATGGTCTCAAATATTTTGGCAAAAAGTGGGAGGAGGCTAATGGGGCGATAATTTGATGGGTCTGTCCTTTCGCAAGAATTATTGAATACTGGTACAACAGAAGCAGTTTTCCAACAGCCCGGAAAGCAGGCTTCATTAAGACATTTGTTGTAGAGTTTGGAGAGAACTGGAGCTACTTCGGCTGAGCACTTTTTTAATAGCACAGCTGGGTTAAGATCGGGTCCACATGCTTTTGAGGTGTCAAGGTTTTTTATGATAGCATACACCTGAGCAGGGGTGGTTTTCAGATCGTCTAGTGTGGCGTCTGTCCGCATAGGAAAGTCAGGTAGGGGGTGGTTGGAAGGGTCCAGTGTGGAGTTTGAGGCAAACCGACTGGCAAGCATGTTAGCCTTGTCGGTTGCTGAGGAAACAACCTCGTGATTGTTGGTTAGTGGGGGAATTGTTGATTGCCCATTATTTACTACACTGTTGTAGATTTTCCAGAAGTCTCGAGTTCCTAGTTTTTGTGCTTCGATGCGCTTTTTAGTGGTTTCCGTAAATTCTCTCTTAGCTGTCGCTATTTCTTTCTTAACGTTATTTCTAGCTTCTATATACTTCAGTCTGTTTGAACTGGACTTATGTCGGTTAAACCTACGGTATGCATGCTGCTTTTGAGTAATGGCAGTTGCACAAGTCGACGTAAACCATTGGGGAGAGTGGGGCTTACTATAAAATTTCCGCATGGGAACATGCGCTTCGATTGCAGTTTTGAACCAGTCAGTGGTCTCGTTTGCACATTGTTCAGCAGGGAGAGAGAAAATATTTTTCCATGGAGCATCTCTAATTAGTTCCCTGATGGCTTCCCAGTCAGCCTTATTATAATATTTCGTTGTTTTGAGCACTGGCTCTTCAGTTTTGGGTCTAGAGTTTAGGGCGATTTCAACCATTATCACTGCATGATCAGCGTTCCCGAGTGGGCTGTGGGCCTTCGTTATGCAGTCATCGGGAACTGTGGTCAAAAACAGATCTAGAAGTGATGCGTGTTGTTCTTCCTGGTCAGGGAAACGGGTTGGAAACGTAACAATTTGTGATAGGGAGTGAGATATAGCGAAGCTATGGGTTGTGCTGCCCGCTGCATCTGTGTGAGTAGAGAATCCAAGCCAGTTTTTGTGGTGGACATTAAAGTCACCAAACACATGTATTTGTGCGCTAGTGTCGAGGGACAGTGTCGTGTCTATGCTGTCAGATACTTTGTTTATTATAGAGCAGTCCTGAGTCGAGGGAGAGCGGTAGAGAAAATAATAGTAGCCAATACTGTGTTGCACGTTTAGTCTAAAGCACATAAAGGCTTGATCATCTGTTTCTAGGTTTGTTTCTCTAGTCAAGGGAAGGGTATTACGAATGTAAACTCCAAGTCCGTGCATATGTCTGTCAGAGTCCTTACGGCAGAGTGGGAGATATCCAGGCATGTTAAAGTGGTTAGAGGGAATGGAGGAGTGTAGGTTAGTCTCACTTAGTGCTAAGATATCAGGGGTATTTGTTAAGAGAAATGCTTCAACATCAGCTAAGTTAGTTCTAAGCCCACGGATATTTGTGAATGAGAGCCTCAAGGGAGGAGGCAAGTTGAATTTGTTTGTCCCTAATCCTGGTTTAAGCTTGTTTTTAGATTGTACTGTCGTCATATTTTTTTTTAAGAGTTTCGGTAAGGGGGAGCTAAACAAGAGGTTATGCGGAGCTTCAGACATGCATCACAAGTAGACCATCAGCTGACCTTTCTCCAATTAGGATTGTGGCCTCAGGAAAGCCCACCGGGGATGAGTGCAGGGTCCCTTTCCATGCGCGTCATGGCACTGCAAACAACCCGATATTATTCAACTGTTGATGGAGCAGCCGCTCTAAGCGCTACCAAAGAGTTAGGGCTCCTGTACTACCAGTCGGGAACAGCAGCCAGGAACTGTCAATCCGGTACCCTCAACCCTTTAGAAGAAGGTCAACCCAATCTAATCGCTCAGGCATATCTTATACTCAAGCACTCCCAAATGTTCAGTTTTAGGGGTGGGGCATGCTGGGAATGGGGAAGAACGGCGTTCATTGCCCTAGCCAGGAAACAAGATCTACCGCTGGGTGTTTCTGTCGAATCACTGAGATAGTGTCTCTGCGCTTGACTAATAGGCAAAGAAGGAGTATGGAAGCCGGGCGATAGACAGAGCCTATCTACTCCTTAAGCAATTTAGGTTTGCAAACCGGTGAATTTGTTTGAGTCACCAGCTCTAGGAAGGTTGTCATCGAAGACTGAAGAGGCCTCTCTCCCCTTTGGTTTAGTTTCAGAGTTTTCCTTCTCCTAGACGGATAATCTGGGAAGACCTACTGGGTCCGTCAGCCCTGAGAGGGTTTTCTCCGCGCCTAGGTTCTAATCCAGGTATTTCTGCGACCCCGCGTTGTTAGTGTTACTGGGTTAGTTTGTGGGGGATTATATCTCTACTGATTAGTTACACTCCTCAAAGTTATTTAGGGACATGCTATTTACTTGTTAATGGATAAAGGGGGTGGGTGAAGTTCATGCAGTGTAAGCGTCTATGTTTGTAAGAGGGCTTGTTAGGGAGGAGATAATGTGATTTTAGTCTTACCCTATTTTTTTATTTTATTAATGTTAGCTTAGGTCTAGTATAGTGTTACAGTATGAGTAGGTATTAAGAATTGAGCTACGAGTTGTGCCCGAGCTATTTTAGATGATAGGAGGGTTAAGATGTAAGTGCAATATAGCATGGATAAGACAGCAAGTTTTGAGTCATGCGTAATTAGGTGAATAGATATATGGGCAGGTTTTCAGTAGGTGCGAATAGAGTTGAAGTTGTAGGTATTTTTTAGTAAGAGTCATGGGGCGTTTTGCATAACAAGGAGTGTCGTTTCAATAACGTAATTAATCGTTGCAAAACTCGAGGAGACAGTTGTGTAGTGCATATCGCTTTGTTTCTGGGTACTTTGGCTGTTAAGTACCTGCCTTTGTGTGCATAGGCTGTTAAGTCCCTTACTGGATAGGAATGAGCTGTAATGCATGCCTTAGAGGTAGAAATGTATAGATGTTTAGTCATGGCTATTAAAACAGTTTGCATGTGAGGGATTAGGGGCTGGAAGTTAGCGATTCCACTACAGATGCGGAGCAATGTGGGAGTTTAGTGGCGGATAGGTTGGAATGAGTAGATTGTTAGCGTTCAAGAGAAGAGGGGTTATTTATTTACAGATGGATTTCCATTAGGATTTGAGTTTCAGGTAAGGTTTAGTTTGAAGAAGGGAGGAATTTTTTTTTTTTTATGCATGCAGGTAAGACAAACGCAATCGTCTTGGAGGTAAAATGTATAAGATTTCGTAGCTAGCTATTAGGTTTTTCCCTCCCAGTTATAGGGACAGCTAGTTCGTTGGGATTTGGAATTGTAGTCATTAAGGTCAGGCGCAGAGTGTTGCATCTATTCAGAAAATTAGCCCTAGTATCACAGCTGGTATTATGTATATTGCAGTTACAAATATAGTGCCAGTCAAATTATGAGCCACGTGCAGTGGTTTGGTATGGTATGGGTATCATGGAGGACACTTAAATACAAGCAAGCGTACAGTGATTGCATATATTAAGTATACTACTTAATAAAGTTCTTCTGTCTTCTATAGTAGAAAGAAAGGTGGTCCTAGCTCTTCTATATTCTTGCATAGGCTATTCGTTATCGAGTAGAGTTCATAAAAACGGCTCGCGTGGGACTAAGTGTTAGAGACCATTTTTACGCATATGTAATTAAAATGCATTAAATAAATACATTTAAAGAGAAGGTATACACAGATGTAAAAGCAAAAAGAGAAATAAATAAACAAAGTGAATAAATAAATAAAAAATAAATAGAAGAAACGACTCGCATGGAAGCAAAGAGTTAAAGACAATATATGCGCATATAGTTAAAATACATTAGTCAAAATTAAGAAAAAAAAAAGCAGTTGCCATTTTGGTAATATTAGGATTTGTTAAATTAACTTAGCTTATATTGTTTGCCCATCTTCAAAATTGTCGCGTCTGTCAGCGAGCATACCCCTGTTAGTGTGACTGCTTCACTTCCTTTCCCCGGATTTTATATCTATTTATAGTGAGCACATGTGTATGGTAATTTTACTTTTTTATTTTTTTATTTTATTCTTTATTATTATTTTTTTTTTAGGTTAAACTTCTGTCTTCTATAGTAGAAAGAAAGGTGGTCCTAGCTCTTCTATATTCTTGCATAGGCTATTCGTTATCGAGTAGAGTTCCTCTGACCATAAAAACGGCTCGCGTGGGACTAAGTGTTAGAGACCATTTTTACGCATATGTAATTAAAATGCATTAAATAAATACATTTAAAGAGAAGGTATACACAGTTGTAAAAGCAAAAAGAGAAATAAATAAACAAAGTGAAAAGATCTTACTGAGATTGGGCTGCCTATAGAGAAGGGTGTTTTTTTTATACAGTTCACGAACAACTGAAGGTTAGAGTTAGTTTTAATTGCACTCTATCTGGGGAAATACTTATCAATAATGAGGTCAAACGGGATGACAATTCTCCATCCATGTTACTCAACACCTACTTTGTTATAGTCTTTATTGCGGCATTCTGTGGAAACTCAGACATCTGACAGTGTATATAATGTCCGTAGACTACTTTCACAAACAAAAGTCTCTTCTTCATTGGTCAAGGAGCTTCTTTTTCTTTTTTTACAAAGTAGTCGCCACTTCCTAAGGCCCGGAAGCCAGTCAAGAATAAGTGTTACTGAGTGTACAGTGGTCAAGGGGAACATGTAGTAATCGTTAGTAGTATAAATTTGGTAAATTGAATTATATAAGGGAACGGCTCATCAGGAATTTGTTTACGTTGGACTTGAAAACAACAACGATATTGTAATCAGCTGGAAAGCAGGAAAACGGAACAGAGTTCCACAATCGTGCAGTTCTAAGAAAGAAGCTCTGATTATGGAATCTACGTTTAGGTTTAGGCACGGATAAAGAGTGGAGGAAATTATTGATAGTGGTTTCAGGTAGACGAGTGTTTTTCGTTAAAGTCAGGCCAGTGGGGACAATAGATTGGAGCTCAGCCGAGCACTTGCCATGATAATGACGATAAAGAAGAGACAGGCTCGCAACGTCTCTTCTGTGCGAAAAATGTTGCAGGAAAGAGAAAAGCCTCCCCTCTACTAAGCTACGAATTCTGTTTTGAACTCTACGCGGATAACTGTGATATCGTTGCACATTCAGAAGATGAGTTCCAATGATTTTTTAACCATATTGTATCTGCATGTAACTCATTAAACCTAAAATAACAGTAGTTATGCATGATCCAGCACCCGGATCGCCTTATATGGAACTAACTATCTTCGTTGAATGTAATAAATTAGATGAAGTGCACTCTTCAGGCAGTACCCTCTCCGAAAAATGCAGCCTTGACAGAAAAATCACTTCTGCATTGAAATGGCCTTTTTTGATTTTTCAGCACTTACAAAACGTGTGCGGGCCCAGTATGGCATCAAGTTACATACGAAAATTATTGCATATAAATTGCTTTGATGATCCTTCTGCATACAAGTGAAACATAGGCACTCTGTAAACACCAACTAAAACTTTTTGAGAGCTTTCATCAAAGGTGCCTGATACAGTTAGTACATATCAAATGGCTTATGTCACAGATACAGAAGTATGGAGGAAAGCAGGACTACTGAGCATTTAGTTGATGGTAATAAAAAGTTGTCTCCGATAGTCTGGTCACATAGTTCGTATGGATGACGCTGGTCTGCCAAGGCAATTATTCTATGATGAAATGTGGGAAGGAAAGAGAAAAGTTAAAAACCTAAGAAGAGATTTAAGGACGCCTATAAAATCTTATGTGAACTATTGGAACTATTGGTGGCCTAATAGAAAAAATGGCTTTAGATAGAAGTAAGTGGCGGAAACTGATACTTGAAAGCGCAGAATCTTTAGAGACTAGCCGCATACAGTACAATGCTTACAAATGATTGATTCGAAAAGCAAACAGGGTCCAGCACCGGGTCCACAAATTTACCTGTGACATATGTAGAAAATTATCTCTATCTCTTGCTGGCCTCAAACGCCATTTGTGCAAATGTGCAAAACCTGTCTTGCACTCCAATAATGACACTGCAAACAGAACGGATCGGGTGTGCCAATTCTGTGGCATTATCTGTCTCGGTTTTACTGGCTTAAAGAGTCACCTGCGAACACATCCAATTCGAGAGGGAAGTAGAGAGGGGGACAGAGAACATAAATTTATAAAGTAGTCGCGCTCGAAATCGATATATATGCATACATGTATGTGTGTGTATATATATATATATATATATATATATATATATATGAATCGAGCGGTCTTTTTAATTTCGACAGGCTATAATATAGAATGGCGTCCAAAAGTTGTTGTTCGGCCATATTTTTCTCAAGCGCTTTCTATCGGTGCATCCGATTATCGTCAGGAGCAATTGTTATTGTTTTCTTTTCCTTTTCTTTTCCTTTGAGGCTTGGTGTATTTATAAAATTATATGACCTACCTCGAAAATAAAATCTTATCAGATCAAAAAATAAACCCACTATCTATGCCCGATATGTTGACGATATATTCATTGCAGCCGAATCAGTACATGGCATTAAAAAACTCAAAATAAACCGAGAAAATTTACTCATGAACTAAACAGAAATAATAAAATACGATTTCTAGACGTATTAGTCGATTCAAGCAACCCCACTAAATACACCATTTCAACGTACAAAAAGTACCTACCAACAATAAAGCAATACTCCTAAATTACCGTGGGGAATGCCCAGAAAAATATAAAACTGCCCTTATAAAAAATTTGATCCACGGCTCATACAATATAGCATCAACCCGTCAAATATTTTACAAACAATGAACTAACAAACATAAAACAATAACTTTCCCAATAAAATCGTTGATAAACACATAAAACTTTATATAAACTCACTCCACAATAAAAGAATAAACGCTAACCCTAACAAAAAGGAAACCATCAAAGTATACTATAAAACCAATTACACTAACTACACAACAGACAAAAATAACAAACCTAATTAAGAGATACACGAGGCGCATCGACCAAAACAAAAATATCAAACAAATAATACATTGTACTAAATTTAAAACTTCCAATTAAATAATTTAAAAAAATAACAATACTAGCACCACACTAAACCAAACTAATATAGTGTATGGATTTATTTGCTCCTCGAAAAATGCCTCCGAACCTACTCTAAAAACTCCTACAACGCATACACAGGCCTTACAACAACAACACATTTCCGACGGCTAATCTATCATTTAGTTGACAATTGCGCCACAAAACAACACCTAAAATCCCACAAGAAAAACCTAAAACGTCCGACATTTGAAATATCTGATCTTAAAATACTAAAATTTGATATCTTAACAACTGCACACGACGACTAAAATTACTAGAAACCATACTTATAAAAAAAAAACTACAGCCCTTCTTAAACCGGATCTGATTCAACACCGGGGCAAATATACTAACAGTATTTAATAACTAACAAGAAACTAAATTGATAAACTATAAAATAGGAAAACCGAAACTAAAAAATAAATAAATAAAATAAAATAAAACTCATTCGCCTCCAACCCTCCTACACCCACCTTCATAGCCAATTTAATATATATATATATATATATATATATATATATATATATATATATATATCGAGACTCAAAGGAAAAGAAAAGAACAAAAACCAACAACAATTGCTCTTGACGATAATTAGATGCCCCGATAGAAAGCGCTTGAGAAAAATATAGCCGAACAACAACTTTTGGGTGCCGTTCTATATTATATGCCTACCGAAATTAAAAAGACCGCTCGGCAAATCGAAGCGATATCCTAACAGATCGGAAAAAGGAATAACTCAGTCGTGTTCAATCAGACGTGTCTAAATAATGATTGCTGCTAAAATATACAAATATATATATATGTGTGTGTATGTGTGTATGTGTGTGTATGCGTGCGTGTATGTGTGTGTGTGTGTGTCTGTATCTGTGTAAATATATATATATATATATATATATATATATATATGGTACTCATGCACTTATTGATCCGTACTGAAATAATCACGTTATTATTTAAAAAGCCATTCTTAACATGGGGAGGGTAGGGTGTTTCTTACCTATTCTCTACTTTAACTTTTCAATTGAATAAAAAAAAACATCATAAAACTTAAACTTGGAAATACGAATTAAAAAATAGCGCGGATCAGTAAAAGCATTAGCACTATATATATATATATATATATATATATATATATATATATATATATATATATATATATATATATATATAGAGAGAGAGAGAGAGAGAGAGAGAGAGAGAAAGAGAGGGATAGATAGATAGATAGATAGATAGTAGAAGATTTACCTGGCGTTAAACGTAACATTAAATTCCTTACAAAAAATAAAGTAAAATAACGAAAACAAAACTGAGACATGCATGCAAGGATTGTTATTTTTTGTTCGATTTTTGTAAGTAAAAAATATATACTCGAGCTGAGATCGAAATGAAAACCTAAAGACAATGAGACAAGTACGATAACCATTAGATCAGCTTGATACGATCTTTAAGAAGTGTTTCTAAACCTGGGAAACTGTTGACAAACATTAAAAAATCCTACGATCTCCAAGTACCAATTTTTAATTTTGACCCTTTAACTGCCGTTTTTTCCTGATGAAAACCGATTAAAAAGATTTCTGTCTGTTGAGTATATAGGTTGAAAAGTGTTTTCACATAGAGTCTTTTATATATATATATATATATATATATATATATATATATATATATATATATATATATATAAAGTCCATCGTTTTCTATAAAACGTAAGTACAAAGCTTTCTCTTTCACGTTTTATCATGCAAAATAGCAGACACAATGAACCCCTCGGCAAGCACCCACTTCAGCAAGTAGTTCACATATGACAAGAAAATTTCCCGGATTTCTGAAGCCCAGTGGCACGCATACTAGTTGTTCAACGAAAGTATATGTATACAGGTTAATAAAAATTACATAAACTACCTTACTAATTACACGTGCTCAACGAGCAGATTCACAAAACAATCTGTACATTTGTTCTCAGTAAGAAAAGGTAAGCTAATCTAAATAGGGTTCGATTACGAAAGCTGAAACATTGTATGACGGTTAGACATACAGTTTATTATTAATTGTTTTAAAGAAGTCCTGTCTTGGTTTAAAAAAGACTTTTTATGTAAATATTTGGCGCACAATATTAAGGCGAAATTTTGGAAATCGTAATACTGAATTTTACATGAAAATAAATCGTATGTTCGTATTCCTCGTATTTTTAAGATGATTACATCCAAAAATTACGAAAACGATCGCAAGACACAGGAGAGTTAAAAAGGGAGGTAATTTTTCGTTTCGATTTAAACAAAATAGCCGCATTTTTAACCTGCTAACACGATGAAAGATTTGTTTTTAAATAATTCAGTGATATTCAGGTAATTTCCACTACATAATTTGGAAGTTACCATTGCAATTTATTAGAATCGAAAAAAAAAATCAGTAGTTTACGATTAAACCAGGTATAAACTAAAACAAAACCAATTTGCCTCCTACCTTGAGGCTGTCATTCACAGATATCCTTGCCGTGGGCTTAGAACTAATTTAGATGATGCGGAATCATTTCTGCTTGCAAACACCCCGAAAATCTAAGCGCTACACTCGTCCATCCCCGTCTAACCACTTAAACATGCCTGGGTATCCACTTTGCCATAAGCACTCAGACAGACATATGCACGAACTTGACTAGAGAAACAAAACTAGAATCAGACGACTAGGCGTTTATATGCTTTAGACTTAAAATGCAAAATAACATTAGCTACTTATATTTTCACTACCGATCCCCCTTGACCCAGGACTGGACCCTAATCAACCAAGTCTCTGACAGCATAGATACAGTATTCTCCCTCGATACTAGCGCATGAGTAGATGTATTTCGTGACTTCAATGTATACCGCAGTAATTGGCTTGGATTTTCTACTTACACAGACATAGCTAATAGCATAACTCATATCTCTATATCTCATTCTCTTTAACCGACGGTCACGTTCCCGACACGTCTCCCAGGTCAGCAAGATCAACATGCCTCCCTTCTAGATCTATTTCTGATTACAGTTCCCGATGATTGTGTAACAAATGCCCATGACCCACTCGGGAATGCTGATCAGGCTGTGATAATAGTAGAAATCGCCCTTAATTCTCGATCTAAAACTGGAGAGCCATTGCTCAAAACAACGAGTTACAAGGATGAGTGGGAAACCATCAGGGATCTCATCAGAGATGTCCCATGGGGAAACATCTTTTCTCTTTTGGCTGAACAGTGCACAAATGAGACCACTGAATGGTTCAAAACGGCAATTGAAGCACATGTTCCTAAGCAGAAAAACCTAGACATCTCAAGAGCATGTGGACCCGATCTCAACCCGGCTATGCTATTAAAAGATGCTCCGCTGAGGTTGCTCCAATTCTTTTCAAACTATACAACAAATTCCTTAAGGAATCTTGCTTTCCTGATTGCGGGTAAACTGCTTTTGTGGTACCAGTTTAAAAGAATTCTGGCGAAAAACCGCCCCCTCCCGCTTTTCGCCAAAATATTTGAGTTAATAATTAATCAATCTCTAGTCTATCACTTTACAATTGCTAAACTTCTGACTGACTAACAATATGGATTTTAACAAGTTCGTTCTATAGCAGATATCCTTACTGTAATCTCTGAACTATATACCATACACTGGACAAAGCAGGTGAGGGTAGAGCGGCTTTTGACAGGGTATGGCATGATGGTCTTCTCAGGAAAATCAAATCTTACGGCATCACTTGACAAATACTTAACATAATTAAATTTTTCTTAAATAAGAGAACTCAGGTTGTTCTCAACGGTCGTTTATCCTAACAATATTATATAAATGCGGGTGTACTTCAGGGGTCTATCAAGTGTTTGTGAGGTATAAACCCTTGCAATATCCCACATACGAGGAGCGTGCAATAAGTACTGACCCAGTTATCTAATCTAGCTGAAATTGTGCATGTGCAATGATTTCTATCTCTACGGGTTATGTGGAAAATTACAGCTCTGGACTAATTGTGGTTTCTGTGTTACAGGTGTTTAAACAGAGTCAAGTGTGAAATGGAGCCTGTTGAATGTCGAACAGTGATCCGGTTTTTGTATTTGAAAGGATGCACACCACAGGAGACTTTTGATGAAATGGAAGAAACTTATGGTAATAAAACCCCATCATATAACCTTGTAAAACGCTGGCATCGTGAATTCAAACATGGCCGGAACTGTGGAAACAGCTCCCAGAACCGGTCGCCCCTTCTGCCATTGATGAGGCATCGGTCTGTCAAGTTGAGGCTGCCATTTTGGAAGATCGGCGCATTACTATTCGCCAAATAGCCCAAAATGTCAAGAATAGTACAGGTCTGTGGAAACTATCATTCATGACCATTTGCATATGCATAAGGTGTCTGCTAGATAGATTCCCAGGTTGCTCACACTATTCCAGAAGCGAGAACGCGTCGAGTGCTCGAGAATGAATTTGGAGATGTGCCAAGAAGACAAGTCAAACTTTTTCAAAAGACCGATTACACATGATGAAACCTGGGTCCATCACTATGATCCAGAGACCAAAGCCCAGTCAATGCAGTGGAAGCACTTGGACTCACCACCTCCAAAGAAGGCAAGGGTGCAGCACTCCGCTGGCAAGGTCATGCTCACAGTCTTCTGGGACCAGGACGGAGTAGTGATGACAGATTACCTGGCAAAGGGTACCACAATTACAAAAGCCCATTATGCTTCACTTTTGAGGAAATTAAGGGAAGCTATCAAAATCAAGAGGCGAGGCAAGATCAGCAAAAGTAACCTCCTCCTCCTGCAGGACAACGCTCCGGTCTACAACTCGCATGTCGCCAGATCAGAAGCACGGGCGTGTGATTATGAAATCCTTCCCCATCTTCCCTACTCTCCTGACCTTTCACCCTATGACGTTCACCTCTTCACAGCCATGAAGTTGTTTTTGAAAGGAAAACGTTTCCCAGATGATGCAGCCTTGGTTTCTGAAGTCGCGCCGTGGTTGGAGGACGAACCTGTGATGTTCTACAAAAACGGTCTCCAGAGCTGCATCAAACGATGAGAGAAATGCATAACTCTGGGTGGTTCCTATGTAGAGAAAGACTAATAACTGTGCCAAGTTTCGTTGCTCTACTGCTATGGGAAGTATTTCAAGAGCATTACTTATTACCCTCCTACGTATTTCATATTGAATGCTAAGCGAAAAGCTACAGAAATATTTTCCAGGATAAATAATCAAAAATCATATACACCAGACCTTTCTCTTTTCCCTACACACACCAATAATACAATAATTTGCAACACTAAACAAACTAGGAATTCCAATCATACAAACCACACCACAAACTATAAGACAAATATTAAAAACTACAAAACATCTCCAAAACAAACCAGTTTCCAATGCAGGTATATACACTATTCCTTGCCAAAGTTGCCATCATAGAGACGTTGGTGAAACCCAGCGTAAGTTAGAAAAAAGGCCCAAATGAACATAAGAGTGATATAAAAATAGCAATTCTCTCACTCATTGCAGTATACTCACACCTTTGACTTTAAACAAGCAAAATAGTTAAATTTATTTCAAATAAATCGCGCCTAATGGTTATCGTACTTGATCCACTGTCTTTAGGTTCTGTTATCGATCTCAGCTCGACTATTTTTTTTACTTAAAAGTGAACACTTTGGAAAAAGAAATACTCGCAGGCACATGTCTCAGTTTATATCAGAATTCTTTTTTTACTTCTTTTTTGTTATTGTATTTAACGAAATTTTTTATTTATGAGAAATAAGAAATATGCCTTAATTAAAATATAATATTTACGCGTATTTTACGACCGAGCAACGCCAGGCGGACTGTTACTAGCTTATACGTAGGCACGTGCGTGTTTTTTTTATCATTTTCTGAATTTTGATCTCAATCCATTAAATTATAGAAAATATTTAAAATTTAAGGCTTCAGCTTAATTGGTTCTTAAGAAAAAATTGAAAATCAAGGAATCTTGCTACATTGGTCGATTATTAGAATAGATGAAATGCCAATTTAATATATTTACATTTTAATAAAGTGCTGTACTTATAATACACTACCTAAAATTTAAAACAAATACTTTAAGATACTGAAATGTAACTATTATTTAATTTAATTATTAACTTACATATTTATTTATGAAACATTTATTTCATTTATATAATAAATATTTTATTTATAGATTACATATTTAATTTATATAATACATATTTATTTTATAATTTACGTATTTTTATATAATACATATTTTTTATATAATACATATTTTTATATAATACATATTTTTATATAATACATCTTTATTGATACAATGCCTACTTTATTTGCATAATGTATAGTTTATTTATATAATACATATTTTATTTGGAGATTAAAGAATTCACTCATTTAATACGGATTTTGTTTATATAATACATATTTTATTTTCATAATAGATATTTTATTTTTATAATAAATATTTTCTTTATATAATACATATTTTATTTGAAAATTAAAGAATTCACTCATTTAAAACGAATTTGTTTATATAATACATATTTTATTTTTATAATAGATATTTTATTTTTATAATACATCTTTTCTTTATATAATACATATTTTATTTTTATAATAGATATTTATTTTTATAATAAATATTTTCTTTATATAATACATATTTTATTCTTATAATACATTTTTGGTTATATAATACATATTTTATTTATATAATACGTATCTTATATAATTAATATTTTATTTATATAATTCATTTTTTATTTATATAATACATATTTTATTTATATAATAGATATTTTATTTATATAATTCATATTTTATTTATATAATACATATTCTATTTATATAGTACATATTTTATTTATATAATTTATATTTTATTTATATAATTCATATGTTATTTATATAATACATATTTTATTTATATAGTACATATTTTATTTTTATAATAGATATTTTATTTATATACCACATATTTTATTTATACAATAAATATTTTATTCATATAATTCATATTTTCTTTATATAATACATATCTATATAGTACGTATTTCATTTTTATAATATATTTTTATTTATATAATATATTTTTATTTATATAATACATATTTTTATGATTTTTTTATATTTGTATAATACATATTTTATTTTTATAATACATTTTTATTTATAAAATACATACCTTATTTTTATAATACAGATTTTATTTTATAATACGTATCTTATTTTTATAATATAGTTTTATTTTTTATAATATAATTTTATTTATATAAGACATATTTTCTTCATATGATGCATATCTTATTTTTATAATACATCTTTTTTATATATAAAGCATATTCTATTAGCAGATTACATATTTATTTATATAATAAGTATTTTATTTATATAATAAATACTTTTTATAGAATGCATATTTTATTCATATAATACATATTTTCAGATAATACATATTTTATTTATATAATATTTATATAATATATATTTTGTATTTATAATACTCATTTTATTTACAAGTTAGAAAAGTATTTCATTCTAGGCATGAAAATTGTTAAACAAAATGTATTTACGATAGGCTTTAAAAATAAAGGCACATGATTCAATTTGAAATTTATTTATCTTCAAAGTGTACTTTCATAAATTTTACGAAGTAAAGTATAAAAATTTAATACCTTAATCTGAATTTTTTAACAAAAACTTTAAAATAACTTTTTTAGATTAACTTTTTTAAAACTTCTTTCAGAATAGAAAATCTTTTCAATTTAATAAGGAACATATTTCATATAGGTTTAATTAAAAATATTCAGTAGATAACGAGAAAAATAGAGATGAAAATGTCAAAAGGAGTGTATAACTGGCTACGCTCAATAGTAGTCCCCGCTAGCGAAAGACTTTGTTATTGTTATTCTATTATTATTATTATTTAAAACATTTTGTGTCCTGCGCTTTCGCGCGAGGACTAATATATTACATATTTTATTCATATAATATATATTTCATTCATATAACGCATATTATTTTTTATAATTCATATTTTATTTATATAATGTATATTTTATTTATATAACTAATATTTTATTCATATAATACATAATTTATTTATATAATTAATATTCTATTTAAATAATACATATGGTAAACCTATTCACATAACTTGAAATACCTGAATATTACCAAAAGGCTCCCAACCAATTTTTAGACTCTTTGAATAAAAAGAAATTCAATTTAATACGACTTAACCTCTGACAGTTGTGTCAAAATGTATTTTATGCCGTATCTATGACTCCCGCTTCTGTCTGTCTTTCTGTCTGTCTTTCTGTCTGTCTGTCTGTCTGTCTGACTCTCTCTCTCTCTCTCTCTCTCTCTCTCTCTCTCTCTCTGTCACTATTTCTCTGTTTATAAACAGTGAAAATTAATAAAGAATATAAAGCTTTAAATATTATATAAGCGGATTATTATAGAAAAATCATATCAGCGCGTATAGCGTTACTATCTATTTTATCTCTAAGGTGTAAGAGAAAGGAATTTAAATAGAGAGAGAGGAAGGAAGATGGGGGAGGATAAAGAATAAGAAAGAGAGATAGACATAGAGAGCAAACATTTTCTTCCCTTGCTGTTATTTCAAATCATTTGAAACCATAGTAGCAAGTTTTAATCTTCTCTCCATCAAAGTCAGAGATTTTGGGAAAAATTTTAATTGGTTTTCGGCCAAGGATGTTGCTGCCAAGGGGTCAAAGTTCAAACTATTTAACCAATTTTGAGTCTAAGCATTTGAAATTCTACATAAAGAGTGTGCAGACATGCAGCAAGATTGTTAATCAGTTTTTGCGCAAAATTTTTCAGCCGAGCGACCAAAGTTAAAAGAGTTACCCATTGCAGACTCTACCAAACTCCTCCGCAAATGTTGGGTCGAAACACTTCAAATTTTAGAGGTAATTTACCTGGACATGAGTAAAACTTCTTAATATATGTATATATACATATACACATAAACAACAGTACAAACGGTCCGAGCAAAGTGAAATTGTCTGTGTGGGTGTGTGTGGGTGTCTGTCTGTGTGTCTGTCTCTGTACATTTCCTTACGAAATAACTCGAAATTTGACATAGCGAGTATTGAGATTTGGGAAAATCTTTGTGGTCCGTTTTCGTCCAACAATTTGGCTGTGAAGGGATCAAGTTCAACGATTTGACATTTGTGAATTAACAATGTTTTGACATTGTCCAAATACCTAAGTTCAATTTGTTTACACAAAGAGCATCGCTTCATACACTAATAGTAATTAGTATATCACTTACCAATATGCTCAACCCATATATATATATATATATATATATATATATATATATATATATATATATATATATATATAAGAGCAAATAGTTAATAAAACATGTTTAAAAAACACTTTGAAAAAGAGTTAAAAAACATATTTAACCTGAAAAGGAAACATTTGATAAGTGGATAGTCCTTTATCCGCGGAATTTCGAAGAAATACTTTTCTTCTCATCAGAGGGTAGGAATTAGCAAAATGCGGGATGCATATAAAAGTATTTGATGAAACTGCAAGTACGTCAAAGATCTTACTTGATAACAAAAAGTTAGCAGAGGGAATATGGTGAAGAAAAAGGAGATTTCACGTGAATGGATAGTCTGGCGAAAAGTAAATTATCCAATGATGGTAAAATCCAAAAATATAAATCCAAGAAAGTTAATTAAATTTCCATTCGCACAAGTAAAATAAAAGGAAATCACGTAATTGGAAGATGGTCCAAAATAATCCAAAAGGCCGAAATCCGTGGAATAATTCACAAATATGTACAAGGAAAAGGGGGGAAAATTCCAATAATATTAATAAATGAAAAATAAGATATGCGTTTAACACGGCTGCCGAGACAAAGTGTAATTAAGAAAAATCAGTGAAGAAGATGAGAAAAAAGATTAAATTGTGATAGAATTAAATATAAAATAGAAGAGCAAAAGTCAAAATGACCCAGACAAAATGACGTTAAAAGGCGCGAAAAATATAGGGCAAAAAAAAAGAGCTCAACTGAAATGTACAGGTTATTACTTAAGAAAATGTCAGCAGGAGTTATTAAAAGACACTAAATGGAAAAATAAATAAATTAATTGATAAATAAATAAATAAATAAATATAAAATAAAAAATAAAATGTTAAAAAAAAGTAAAAAACATTTAATGGGAGAAGATGCCCGGTATCTGCAAATACCGGATAAAGTAAGGAAGTATGTAAGTAAATACATATAGTAAAATATAAGTAAATATACATACAGGATATGAATATGTAGGTAGATTGATATATATATATATATATATATATGTGTGTGTGTGTGTGTGTGTGTATGTGTGTGTGTATTTTATTGTTTTAGAGGAAATAGGTATTTCCTCAAAAACACTTCTTCCAAATACTAACAACCATTTCTGTAAGGTCCGACGAGGCTATTGGATCGTAATCATGATCCAACATCCGAAACATATGTAACCAAACAGATAAAATGCTAATAAAAAATAAAACACATATTTGCTCTGCAATCGTATTGAGCACTCTCGTCAGGTTTTTACTAATTACCAGTTTTACTAAATGTATATATAATATAAAGCTGAATGTGTGTGCGTGTGTGTGTGTGTGAGTGTGTGTGTGTGTGTGTGTGTGTGTGTGTGTGGTCACGAATAGGCTCCTAAAATGGTTGACTATTTTAAAAAACTGATTACGGTCAATTTAGCTCTTATATGCAGATCATCATATAATGATTAGATCACTCTGACAGACGTTTAAAAGCATTTGAAAATAAATGTGTAAAATTCAACAATATTTCTCGCGGTTAACGGTAGCCTAATGGTCTTAGTCCTTGCTAATCGAATCAGGGATTGTTTCTCGAGCGGTGTTAATCGTGACACCCTGCACTGATTATTCCCTAAAAGATGAAACACTGGTGTCTGTGGGTATTTAAAAATTATTATAGAAAATAATTATGTCAGCCCCTTTAAGAAACTCGTTTCTTATCGTTGAGCACTTTCAGTTGAAATAAAGTCATATAATGATTAGATCCCTCTGACAGATATTAAAAAATATGTTTAAAATACTTTTCAATTTCGCTTTTACTTGATTAAAGTGCCTTTTAAACTTACACGTGAAAGATGTCTACTATTAAGAAAACTGAAAACTACCAAACATAGTAGCTTTATGGATTTCATATTACCCAACAAAATCACAGACTTGGATTTTTCAGAGACTATTAAACTCCTATCGAAATTATTCAGGCCAAACACAACCTTATTCCATAAATGTTGGAAATACCTGAACATAGTCACGGACAGCCAGCACGATTTCCTAACGTTTGAAGCATTGGGGAACAAGTTCTATAATGCAGTCAAACTAGCCGAGCTGACTGGCGATGATTTTAAGTGCTTAATAAAAATATCCCCGTAAAAATATGGGTGAATAATAAAATAAACAAAACGGTATTCGCTTTCGTAACTATCTTTGCAAAAGAATCCATTGAAAGCGAAGAATGTGACTCACCTGCCCAGACAAAATAAATGAATAGAAGAAGTTGTAAACCACTGCTCTTAAACACAACAGGATCAAAAAGATTGGAGAATAGCGATTTGCACCCATGAGAAATCCTCTCACCGATTTTTGAAAGGCGTCTCTCAGTGGAATATGTAATGTTTTCAGTAACATTGGCTGAGTTGCGTACTTCATAGTCCTGAAAAAAAGAAAATATGTATTTAGAATAGAAGAAGTTGTAAACCACTGTTCTTAAACTTTTGTTAACAGCTGCCCTTCAGTCGACTGAAAGTCTTCCAAAAGAAAAAAAAGAAATCGTCTACCTTTTATCCTTTACGGAAAAAAAGAATAAACAAAGATAAACAGTCTTTACGAATAAAATTTTTAAAAGAGTAACATTTCTTACAAAAAAAAAATGCCAAAAATATAAACATATTTCTTACAAAAATATACAAAGAAACAAAAATATGTCTTACAACAAATACCAAAATAAACACAAATATTTCTTACAAAAACACACAAAAAAATATTTTTACAAAAATACCAAAATAACCAAGAATATTTTTTACAAATATACTAAATACTAGAAATATTTTTCACAAAAAATACCAAAATAAACAAATATTTTTACAAAAATTACCAAAATAAACAAGAATATTTATTACAAAAAATGTCGAAATAAACAAAAAGTATTTCTTACAAGGAAATACCAAAATAAACAAACATATTTCTTACAAAAATCACTCAAATAAACAAACATATTTCTTATAAAAAATACGAAAATAAACAAACATATTTCTTACAAAAATACTAAAATAAGCAAAAATATTTCTTACAAATAATATAAAACAAGCAAATAAAAATGTTTATCAAAAATATTTTTTCAAAAATCCTAAAAATCTAACAAAATTGTTTTCATTTGTTGTTTCATATTATTTTACAAAAAAATAAATATTTATCCATGAAACTTACAACAGTTTGATTTTTGTTATAAAACATAATGATTGCGAAATTCGATTCGTTTAATATTGGATGCCAAGGCAAATAAATTGCGTCTACTTAAATGCCATGTTGCAGTAATTAATATATCAAAAATTTACGATAAGGAAAAAAACTATTACAGAATACATTTTTTGACGAAAAATAGCAAAAATAAAATGTTTTGCTACAAAACACCGGAGAGCTCCAAGGGGAAGAGAATAGCGAGTAACAATTGCAAATTCTGTAATTGTGAGGTAACAATTATAAATATGATGAAAACTTTTGCACGATTAAAAATATTTTCTTTCAAGCAATTATCTGTCTCTGATGAGGTGGCTGAGTGTTTCACCATATTCTGGCAGTTTATGTAAGATGCCGAAATATGCCGAAGCAACATTAACGAAAAAAAAAACGGTCGTTCTCTGCATAAGTATCGCATTTTATTAATAAACATTTAATGCATATTTCTTTCTTTTCAGCAAAATGAAGTATGCAACTCGGCCAATATTACTGCAAGCATTACATATTCCACTGAGACACACCTTTCAAAAATCAGTGGGAGGATTTCTCATGGGTGCAAATCTCTTCTTGACCCCGTTGTGTTTAAGATCAGTGATTTACAACTTTTTCTCTTCATTTATTTTGTCTGGGCAGGTGAGTCTCATTCTTCGCTGTCAATGGATTATTTTGCAAAAATAGTCACGAAAGCGAATACTGTTTTCTTATTATTAAGATGTGTTCACGCATATCTTGACGGGCATCTGTTTATAGTTAGGTCTTGTCGGAATTAGCATACCGACGAGTAGGGAGAGGGGAAGAAAAGACCGTTTAAGTCTTGCAACGAAATGTCGACGTTGCTTACAAGCAGTCTTTCCTTGTAAAAGTAACAAATGGGTAACGATGGTGGAAGTGTAATTTGTCTAAAAGACAGCAACAACAACTACAACAACAGTAGTAGAGCGGCCACCCCTTTTATCTACTCCAACTCTCAGTCAACGAGATTCACGCGTGACTGGAATATCTATTTAACTTGTAAGGAATAGGCACTCAGGTTCTTTGATTAACGGACCACCGGCCGTGTTGGTCACAGCTATCAGCACTCCTTTCTTCCCCACCGACCTACCCTCGGCAAGTCAACCAATTCAAAATTCTCACAGTCTGGGATGCACATTGCAGTTTAGTTAGATGTGTCTTGCTTTTAGAATAACTGGGTTATTTCCCTTGTCATTCTGTCACATGTTCTCAAAGAAATATGGCCAGGTTTTTTATTTTACTATAAAGATCGAAAATTCGGGATTATTTTAAATAATACGAAAATATTTAATGGGAAAGAAAATAATAAAATGCTATACAATGTCGAGTCGTAGAAACATAAACAATAAGCTAGTCGAAATAGTATTCAAGGAATAAACCCAGAACTTTGTATTACGCTTTGCTTGACAGCTTATTATTAATTCCTTTAAAGGGACCCAGTTCCTATAAAAGGAGAACCTTGCACAAAGGTTTTTTTTTAACACGTTAATCCAACTTGACACGTTAATCCAATGTAACACCTTAATCCAATGTACAAATCTATAAACGTATTTTAATATTTAAATTAGAGCTAAATAAGCGTTTCTAAATATGAGCTATACTCCCGGAAATAAAAATAATGATAAATGAAAAAAAAAGAAATATGTGATCCACATACTCTGCTTTAGTTAATAACCTAATAAAAATAATAAAATGCTACATAATGTCGAGTCGTAGAAACATAAACAGTAAGCTAGTCCAAATAGAACTTGTATTCGATTGACAGCTTATTATTAATTCCTTTAAGGAGGCCAAATCTCTGTAAAATGGTGAACCTTGCACAAAGGTTTTTTAACAACATAATCCAATGTAAAAATGTCTAAATGAATTTAATATTTAAATTAGAGCTAATTAAGCGTTTCTAAATATGGCCTATACTTCCGAAAATAAAAATAATATAATAATGATAAATTAAAAAAAGAAATATGTGATCCACGGACTCTGCTTTAGTTAATAAATTTTATTTCATTTTTTGATTTTGATTTTTTTACTTTTCTTCCGATCGCATCTAAATAATTTATCTGGTTCTGTACATGCTTTTTATTATTATTATTTCTCCACTTTCTTAAATGTATATTTATTATGCCGACTATTTTACCTTTTATTCCCCCCCCCTTTTGCTGCTACTCTTTTCAACTCTTTCTCATTCTCCTCCTCTTAAATAGCTACTACACATAATAATTTATTGTCTCCCCTTCCTATCATCGTTTACCCATCCGGGGTATTTTTATTCTTATATTGTATAAAAATGTTACACTTGTTAAATAAAGCTAAATCACCAAACGAACATTTCGAGCAAAATATATTGGCCCGGTTTTAATGAAGTGTTTGTGCCACTATTTCTACGAGCAGGTTATTTTTTTATCAGTATTTCGATAAACCAATTACGCGCGCGCGCACGCACGCACACACACGTGTGCACACACACTAGCGCGCACGCGCGTTCACACACAGAGGCATATATATATATATATATATATATATATATATATATATATATATATAGTACCACCAACAAGAAAGGTCGCACTTGTCATTTTTTCAAAACCGCAAATTTAAATTAAATTGAATGTAATTGTTTCAACAACCATTCATTTAATTTGACTTTTATTGCTCCATAATTTTACCTGTTCATATTTGACTTTTAATTGAAGTATCCTTGTGTACACGTCAATTTTAAAAATAACTTCAAATCCGGAAGGCAAGAGAAACTCTGCACCATGGAAAATTGTTATTTAAATGTAACTTTAGAACATTAATGCAACAAAATGCAACAGGAACATAATGAACTTGTTAATATTTAGTAGCATAGCCCTTCTGCAATTCCACAGCCTGCAACTTTTGGGACATTCTCTTCAATTTGTCCGCGGCAATACTCCAGTGAAAGGGCATCCTACTTGTCTTTAATTTTTGTCCAAGATTCTTACAGATTTGAAATTTTATCATTGCGTAACAGTTGCTTGATGTAATGCCGTAGGTTTTCGATAGAATTGAGGTCTGGAAATTGCTCAGGCTAATCAAAACATGAAATATCATGCTCTTCAAGAAACATTATGACATTGCCAGCTGTATAAATGGGACCATTATCCTGTATCAAGATAGGATTATCATCCAAATTCCGCCCAGAGTAGGGTAGAAAATGCTCAGTCTTAATATTAATGTACTAATTAATTCAACCTTGCAAGCGAACTATAGGTCCTGGACTATTGGCACTAATAACGTTCCACACCAAAACTGAACCCTCACCACCTTGCAGCGTTGAAACTGTGCATCTAGGATAAAATTCTTCATCTTTCTTTCGACGATGATCTCCATTTCATCTGATGAAGCCCAGAAAGCGGTTTCTGTTCTTTACAGTAATCATTGGCTTACGTCTTAAAACACAGCTTCGCAAATTAAATTTCTTCAATCTGTCCTTAACTGGAGAAAAAGCGCACTTTTACAGTTATTGAATTTCATGAGCCGTTTCAAATTTGTTTCTTATGCTGCAGATCCTGATAGCATTGTCTTCCTGTAAGAAGTAACTCTAGGACGACCAGATTAAGAGGCATCACGAACACTGCCAGTGTTTTGGTGCTTTTGCACAGTCATTCGTACCGTTTTCTCATCAAATTTCAATCCGTGGCCGATTTCTCGATTGGATAAACCAGAAAGGTGGAGATTAATGATCTCCTGACGATCACTAAGGGAGACTCGAGATATATGAACTAAATGTTTCGTTCTATAACCTAGATACAACGACAATTACGATAAGAGATGCTAAAAGTTTGATATTTTACGATTAGAGATGGTAAAAGGTAAATATTTTAAGCTGGTTTAAAGCTGATGTGTTGCTGTGGAGTTTCTTTTTACCTTCCCGATTTGCTGAAACTAATATTTTAAATTGATGTGAACACAAGGATACTTTAAATAAAAGTAAAAGATGAACGGTAAGATTATAGAGAAACCAAAAGACGAACCAAATGAGGTATAGGTTGTTTAAACAATTTACATTCAATTTAGCTTAAATTTGCGGTTTTTGAAAAAATGACAAGTGCGGACTTTCTTTTTGGCGACACTATATATATATATATATATATATATATATATATATATATATATATATATATATATATACCAGCTGGCGTTGCCCCGTCGTACAATGCGCTTGGACATGATATTTTAATTCATGCAGATTGCGTATGTATTATTATAGAATCAATCCTTTATTTAATAATTTGCCTGGTGAACTAATTTGAAAATAATAATAATAATAATAATAATAATAATAATAATAATAATAATAATAATATAAAAATAACAATGATAATGTCGGTCATCAAATTCCACCGTGTTTGTTTACGATATCACGTCTACTGATGTTCGGTCTTAACGATTAATGGCCTGAAAATGTCACTTCTGATTAATGTTTAATTAAAATATATGCAAACGGAGTAATGATTTGCGGCGATTATAAAAGGTATCTCCTTTTATCGTAATTGGACTCATTAATAAGAAAAAAAATAAAATGGTGAGGTACACTCGGGCTTGAACTGAGGATCATTCGATATGTAGTTGAATGCTATTCCACTAAACTCTATCTCCAATTTATAATAAAACTATTTTTTAAAGGAGTGATTTGGTGAAATTTTATTATCCTACTTTGCCCGTGCAACGTAAAATATTCCTTGTAAAAATTATTCTTTATATCGATAAGACCGAAAAGCTATTTTTAAGATCAGGTTGTTATAGATGTTTGATATTATCGAATGAATTTCTGTAGAAAACAAATCTAAGAACACTGCTAGACATATAAACTTTGTGTGAAAATTGCAAGAGATAGGCTCAGCCGTTTTGGAACCTATGAGGAAAGAAATCACACACAAATGGACTTTTATATAATGATATATATATATATATATATATATATATATATATATATATATATATATATATAATAAAAATTACAATTAAATTTACCAAAATGATCCAAGATGGTAAAATTAAAGTATATTATAAATATCAAAGAATTAATATTTATAATGTTATCTCAGCCAGATGTAAAAGCTCGATAAAACCAAATAGGAGATTGAGCTTATATTTCATTGGATTATTTATCTTCCACCAGACTATCCATTCATGTGTAATCACCTTTTTCTTTACCATATTCCCTCTGCTTCACTTTTTTTTCAAGTAAGATCTTTGACTTAGTTGTTGTTTCATCAAATACTCTTGCATGGAAAATCTGATCCCGCATTTTGCTACTTCCTACCCTCTGATGAGAAGGAAAGTATTTCTTCGAAACTCCGCGGATTAAGGACTATCCACTTACCTAGTGTTTCCTTTTCAGATTAAATATGTTTTTAACTCATTTCAAAGTGTTTTTTAACATGTTTTATTAACTGTTTGCTCGAACAAACGTTAAAAACACTTTGAAATGAGTTAAAAGAGTTAAAACATATATATACATACATATATATATATATATATATATATATATATATATATATATATATATATATATATATACAATAATACATGGAGATCCGAGTATAATTTGTTCAATAACCGCCAGCGTATCTCTTAAAATTGCATCTTAAAATAAGCATTCCCATTTGAATTTAAATAAATAGAATTAATCTGTTCCAAATTATACTCAAATTACACTCAACTATCACTAAAGAAAGATAAATATAATAGTAATGGTACAGAACTTTATAATAATAAATGTTAACAAAGAAGACAATAAAAGAGTTGTATTTACCGCCTAGGAGAGTGCTAGCGTACGAAATGCATGCAAAAAAGAGAGGAAATAAAGCAAGGCTTTTACGCGCACACAGGCGATATGGTAACTAAAAAACGGCGAATTATCTTACTAAATGATTAATATTTAAATCTTAATATAACAGAAAGAATGAATAAGAAATATAAACAATAAAATTTTTACCAACTTGCCATGGAGACAATGATGAGCGGCTAACAAAAATGAACCGAGAGGGGTCAGGGAAAGAGGTCGAGACAGTATGCACTTACACACACACAGCTTTCATCTTGTGTGTGTGTGTGTGTGTGTGTGTGTGTGTGTGTGTGTGTGCTTGTATTTTTAGTTTTCGTTTCTTAATTTTTTTAGCGTTGCGCAATTTTCGAAATCGTATTTCAAAAAATTTGTGATATCTTAAGGCATACATATAGATACATCTGAAGGAGGTCAGGATTGCCTTAATCATTGGAATTACATTTATCGTCTTATTTAAAAAGAAAGTCGTATCTCCTGGCATACTGTATCTGAATTTTTTCATGGTAACGTTTCATTCTTTTTATATAATTCATTCTTTGATTAATTAAGACAATGCCAAGACTTAACAAGATAAATGAAAAGAGTAGAAAGAGATAAAAAAAAGG
>NC_136487.1:142751608-142884108 GCF_053919585.1 Euprymna scolopes | reverse complement strand
CCTCTATTGCAATTAATAGAATTTACTAACTGGACCCCTGCGTTGCACGGTCGTACAATACGTTTAAACATTTAATTAATGTAGATTATATATTGCGAGAAATAATTTGCCCGGTGGAAAATAAATAAAGAAAGAAATTAAAATAAAATAAAATAAAAATAATAATGATAATGTTGTTCATCAAATTCCGTCTGTGTTTGTTTACAATATCACGTCAGCTTATATTTGAGATTAACGATAAATGCCCTGGAAAAGTACTTCTGATAAATGTTTAGTTTTAAGATAGGCAAACGAAGAAATGATTTACGGCGATTTTAAATGACACCTCCTCTTTTATCGTAAATTGAACTCATTATTAAGAAAAAAAAATTATAAGGTACACTCGGGCTTGAACTGAGGATTATTAGATCTGTATTCGAATGCTCTACCACTTAGCTATATGTTCAGATGCCAACAAATCTGTTTTTTAAGAATAAATGATTTGCTAAGATTTTATTGCTTCACGTGTAATGTAAAATATGCATCTTTAAAAATTCTTCTTTTTTCATCTATGAGTGAAAAAGACTTTGTTAAGATCGGATTTTTTTGATTTTCGATACTTGTCGGATCAATTTCTGTAAAAAAAACATATCTAAGAACACTGCCAGACATATAAATTAGCTTTGGATAAAATTTCCGTTTTGGAACCTATGAGGAAGGAAAACACACACACAGTGACTTTATATATAGTGCAGGTTTAAAGTTTTGGGGTTGTTTATATTAAACAATTAAAAAAGAATTACGGAAAATAATCGCTTTGTAGAAATATTAGATACTGGCATATGTAAAGATTTCTAGCTCGGTAGAGGGAACCAACCTTCTTTCTTTTTACAGAGGAGTCTCCACTTATCGGGATAACAGCTTAGTAATCGTTAATAGGAAAAATTGGATATGATTAAAATATTTTGGAACCGGCTCAATAACAACTTGTGTGGTGTTTTATCATAGAACGGAAGACAGAGCAAAACCTTTTTACTAGGCTTTACCGAACTAATTTCACAGCCAATAATAAACGTAAGAGCAAATAGTAAAGAGCAGGTAGCAGCAGTAAACGTAAGAACTGTTAGTAACGAAATGTTGAAGAAAAAAACTCTGCCCTTTTAAAAAGGAAAAGGAACGTGTGCAAAATCACGTGCCATAGAAACTTTTACTTTAACGGAAATATAACAATCTCCCTCCCACTAGTAAGAGAGATTGCAAGGTGTAGATTTTTTTTTTTCAAAGTACAGAGTTATCTTTGAAAGTGGCGATGTGTTTTATTTATAAGTCCAGTCGCTGGACTGGTTTACGGATTCGGCTAGACCGGCGTGGAAGCAGTTCAATATCCGAAGGACTGGCAGGTTTCTGCGAATTCTCTATATTTTCTGCATTAGGTGTATTGTCAACTGAACTTGTTTCAATCAAATGGGCCGTGTCTGCATTTGCAAGGTCGGGTCGAGTATTCTCGGCAGGACACTGAGGTCCATCAGAGCGCGGAAAACGAGCCAAATGTCTTAGCACCACTGAATTCTCCCGACCATCATTATGCCGTATTCTCGCATGCGTAGGGTTGGCCTCGAGGAGTTCTACTACCTCGAGGATCGGGTCGTACTTGCCCCTGTTGCCAAACCGTTTCAATAGTACCTCCCCAGGTTCGCAGAACCAAACAGGTAAGGCAGTACCGGTAGAAGAGCGCCTTTCAAATTTGAACAATCTTTCGTGGGGATTTGCATTCGCACTAGTGCATAGTAAGGAGCGAATAGAATTTAAAACAGATTCCAGGGCCAATAATATTGAGTACCAAATAACGCCGTTATAGCGCTCGCACTGACTGTTTCCTCTTGGGTTGTATGCAGTAGTGTTACTGCACCCAACCCCAAGTCGCGTCAGGAAATTTCTAAACTCCTCCGACACGAACGATGTTCCTCTATCAGAATGGATGAAAGCGGGGAGTCCAAAAGTAGAAAAAATATTCGTCAGACATTTGTGATTGCGGTCTGCGAAGAACAATCACGGCAAGGGAACGCAAAGGGAAATTGACTGTACCCATCCACGATAGTAAATAGGTAACGACATCCTTTCGAAGATGCCGGGACAGGCCCCTTGAAGTCTATAGAGAGGCACTGGAAGGGAGCAGTAGCGCGGATCAGTGTATTGTTAGTAGGGCTGAAGAATTGAGGCTTTATTTTTGCGCTCGTTGTGCACTCGGATGTCACGCGCCGAACTTCATCAATTGAGTATGGCATATTTTGTGATCGTACAAAGTGCCAAAAACGCTGTACACTAGGGTGTATTAATGAGCTGTATATGGCCCTTAGCTCCTCCAAGGAGGAAGCAGCAGCACCACACACTCTCGATAAAGCATCGGCAACAATGTTTTCACTTCCGGGACGGTGTTTTATATCGTACGAGAACAAGAGAAGCTCCATTTTCCACCGAATGATTTTATCGTTTTTAATTTTTCCTCGGTTAGCTGGCTTATACATAAGATATGGCTTACTGGTCTGTTACAATAGTGAAGTGCTTCACAGCAAGGAGGTCCCTCAATTTTCGGACACATTCAACTATCGCGTAAACCTCTTTTTCAACTATGTGTAGTCGTATTTCCGATGGGTTTAGTGAGCGGGAAAAGAACGCTACAGGCCTATCAGCCTGTAAGAGGGTGCCTCCGATAGCCTTTTCTGATGCATCGGTTTCGATAGTAATTGGTAGTTCGTCGATAACCTTTACAGATGATTCGGCGACGTTCTTCTTAAGTTTCTCGAAAGAATTCACAACTATAGGCGGCATGGGAAATTGTTTATTTTCAACCAGAGGACGAATTTTGTGTGAATTTATTTAGGTATCCATTTCACGTAGTAAGAAAACATACCAAGGCACCTTTTTAACGAATTTGAATCCGAAAGAGGAGGCATTTGCAAAGGGGGTATCGATCGCTCATGATCAGGTTGGATAGTTCCGTCACAGATTTGGTATCCAAGCAAATTGATAGAGCGAAGCGAAAACTTTGATTTTACTCGGTTTATTTCGAGGTTATATGTTGAGGCAGCCTTTAAGAAACTTTCCAAGTTAGTGTCATGCTCCTCTTGAGTTTTACCGCAAATGGTAATATCATCAATGTAAGAAAAAGTTCCGAATAACTTATTTTCAGAAATAAAGGAATTCATAAATCGTTGAAAGGCAGAAACTCCATTACTGACACCCATGGGTATTCGTTTGAATTGATACAAACGATTTCTAACTTGAAAAGCCGTGTAGGGACAAATTTCAATTTGGTAGTAAGCCTTAGACAAATCAATCGTACTAAAAATATGATACTGGGCAATTTGGTTTACGAGATCCTCAGTCTGAGGCAAAGGGTACGCGTCAAGTAGGGTGAAACGATTAATAGGTTGGGAAAAATCAACCACCAGTCGTTTCTTTCTATTAGGCGACGAAGATACAATTTGAGCACGCCACAGTGAATAGCTGGTTTCAATGACGCCGTCCTTTAAGAAGTTGAATAATTTCATTTTCAATAAATCGGACATCCTCCGCACGATAGTTTCGGTATTTTGTAGCAATGGGTCTGCAATCTGGGGTCAGGTTTCCGAACAATTTTACAGGGGCACAACTGATCTTGGTTAGCACGCAGATTTTTAAGGCATCCTGAGATCCACCAAAAGAAATAGTAACGCCCCGGTGTAGTTTCAAAAACGGCACCCCGAGTATAATGTCCATACAGGAGTCAGGAAGCACAGTAAGGTCAATCCCTTTATATTCGCAACCATTGAAGAAAATGTTCTCGGTACAATATTCAGACAGTTTAAGGGAAACGGCGGATGATGCCATAGGAATTACGGAGTTCCGTTTTAAAGTGGGCAGTCTCATTGTTTTGACAATGCGGGCACTGATAAAATTATCAGAACTGCCGGTATCTATACGGGCAGTTAACCTTTTTCCTTTTAACTCTACAGTTTCGGTGATAGGAGGGCAACTATCACTACTGTTAGCGCGGGCCCCGATGATAGCAGAAGAAGAACGTGAATGTGTCCTTAGAGTAGAACGGCAAACTTTAGAAAAATGCCCGAGTTTACTACATATCTTATCGCGGGCAGGGCAAAGGCGGCGGTCATCCTTAAGGTGACGTCGCCCTGCACAGTTGTAGCACTTGCCACGAACAGGAAGGGCAGCAGAGAACTGTACAGAGTCACACTCCATTCGAGAATCAGTTGGAACAGAATTTTTAGAAATAAAAGCGGCCTCCTCGGCAGAATCGGTCAGCACATTTTTAGTTCCCGTAGTAGAAGTAACAGCGACTGCTCCAATCTGGGAGGCATACGATTCCGTGCGAAAGTGAGCTTGTTCTAAAGCCCTAGCACATTGAGTAGCTTCTGTGAGAGTTAGAGTGTCTGTTTCAAGGAGCCTAGCACGTATCAATGACAACCGGGGACGACGAATGAATGCATCACGGACAGATTCATTCCTGTAAATGGTGGCCGTTACGTCTTTAAAACAACAGTCAGTGACAAGTCGAGTCAAGGCCTGAAGGTATTGGTCAACAGACTCGCTTTCTTGTTGCAAATGCGTGGAAAGCAGATGTCTAGCGTGAATAACGCTTGGAGACTTGTCGTAAACGCCTTTCAATAATTCCACGGCATGTTCGAAACCAGAGCAACCTTCGATAACGTCAGCAACAGAGGGACCGATGTTTAAATAGAGAACTTCTAGCTTATCAGGGTTTAACGAAGCAATAGTTGATAAGTAGTAATTAAAGTTGCGGAACCATAATTTCCAAAGCTTGCTGGCCTGAGGGTCTCCCGAGGAAACATCAAATTTATCCAGGCGAATTATCTTCTCCATGAGGAAAATAAAAAATTAGTTCAGTAAATTGTGGTGTTTTATCATAGAACAGAAGACAGAGAAAACCCTCTTTACTAGGCTTTACCGAACTAATTTCACAGCCAATAATAAAAGTAAGAGCAAATAGTAAACGTAAGAGCAAATAGTAAAGAGCAGGTAGCAGCAGTAAATGCAAGAGTTGTTAGTAACGAAATGTTGAAGAAAATAACTCAGCCCGTTTACAAAGGAAAAGGAAAGAAAAAATCACGTGCCATGGAAACTTTTACTTTGACGAAATATGACAACTTGTTTACATTGGATTGTAGACGAGTATATTGTAGTCAGCTGGAAAGAAGGTAAACGGAACAAGCAGTTCTAAGAAAAAGCTTTGTTTGTGGAATCTACATTTAGATTTATGCACATATAGCGAGTAGGAGAAAATATTGATTTGCAGCAAACTTGGATTAAACTTCTATGTATTTATTTAAAAACAAGAAGTTAATATATTAGCATCATTAGAACCATCAGGTTGTAGGATATCTACAAATTTCCTAAATCCAGATCAGTATATATTATAGGCATTCTTAGAAAAATATAGTTTTAAAACAATATTCCACTTTCATTTTAAGGAATGGTCAGGATGATTACGGTCAAAGCGAATACGGGTATTAATATATAGATTATTGGCATTTTTAGACAAACATCATAGTTTTAAAACAAGATCATAAATGGGTCTAAATCTGGAAGATGAGTATTGATACTTTTTTTTTAATTTTGGACTATTGTTCTCATTTTGAGTGTTGTTTTGTAAACGTTTCGGCCGATATACTTTCCGACCTGCTTCGTGTGTATCTTGTCGAACACATAAATTGTCCTCAATCAGCCATGGCATAATGAATAAAGCACTAAGTAAAATTCATTTTTAAAAGACACTTCTGAAGCTTGAAGTTTGAATACTCGCCGCAAGTGATACTAGGAATACAATAGAGAATTACTTCTCAGTCATGGCTGACGGAACGAGAGCATGCTATTTACGTGGATGAAATAAAGGATTCCGTTCGAAATTCCGCGCAGATTTCCGAGTTTGAAAGGATAAAACTGAATGATGGTCTTAAATTACATCGGCGGAAACGATATGAAAATAACACTTAAGATGGGAACAATAGTCCGAATAATCCAGATGATACGAAATATAATCAATTTACATTTCTGTGAAACGAAACGCTTACCTTTGATATTGTTCTTTATGCTTGTCCAGTAGGAAAGGGGCCGACACAAAGACCCATAAACAATGATATTTAAATATATACCACTTAATAGAAGGAAGGTTCCTCGCATTCCATAAAACAAAATACTTTTTTCTAATAAGTAGCTGAAGCAGAACACACCACAGCCGCTACCAAAACAAGCGATTCCAACTGCGATTGAACGCTTTTTCTTAAAGTATGACACAAGAATCGTGTTACCTGCAAAATATGCCATTCCCATAGAACCACCTAAAATAAAAATTAAACATGTTTAGATTACAACAGAAAATGATACAATTAGTGAGGCACGATGATGCGAAGTGCCTTCAATAAGTTCTTAGACTTTTTTCTATGAACACTTTTATTGATACTTTTTTATAAGGACATACATGAAACTCTAGTCCTCTTTTGAAGTAATCTTCTTCGGCTGCAATGCACTTATTGTACGTTTCCAACAACTTCTGGAAGGACCTATGAATATCTTTTTGTACGAGCGTCTCACTGATCTTTTTGTACGAGCGTCTCACTGACCTTCGTCACATCCTCTTTAATCTCTTCAATTGTCTTATAACGACAACCTTTAAGGTTTTCATTCAGCTTAGAGATTAACTAAAAGTCACAAGGAAGCAAGGTTTCAATTATAGGGGTCTGAATTAGCCAGCTCGACTATCTCTTTTCTGTCATGACAATGTTTTTCTCTCTGATCTGTTATGAGCACCCTTGAGACAAACTTCGCGCAAATCTTCCGCATCTTCAGTTCCTCGCGATAATTGTGTAAAGGTCTCACACTGACATTTAACTATGCACTTATTGTCTCTATAGACACATGACGGTCATTATCCATGACATTATTTGGCCAATCTTTATTTGGCCAATCAACTCTAGTGTTGTGAATTCCCTACACCTCCCACACTTCTCACTATTTCTCACAGACACCCTGCCTTCCTTGAATCTCTTATGCCGCTAATAAACTGATAGTCGATTCATGCAAGATGGCCCAAAAGAAGTCTGAACCATTACATATGTTTCTGCGGCATTTTTCACAAGTGTAAAATAGAATTTTGTTGCATATCGTTATTCTAAAGTGTCCTCACGCTCGGATAGCATTTTTGAAATCAATTAGAGATCAGTTTAGTGCTACATATACGACAATTTACTGTCAACAAATGGATGAAATGCATTAGAAACTAATACAACAACACCCAGTATTAGTCAACATAAAAGGCCCAATTCTCCTCCACAAAAATGCCCGATCGCACTTTGCTAATTCGACCCCGCAGAATGTGTCAACGAAATGGGTTACAAAACTCTGTCTCATCCGCCATATTCTTCAGACGTCTCACCTACCGACTACTACCATTTCAAGCATCTTGACAACTTTCTGCGTAAGAAATGCTTTATAAACCTAAACGATATCAAAAATGCCTTCAGCGATTTTATAGCCATCATAACGCAAGATTTTTCTGTTAATGGCATGAATACAGTTGGTAGCGTTGGCAAAATGTGTTGGTTCTGATGCTGCTTATTTTCATCAATAAATTTTTGTTTAAGCCGAGATATGTATGTCTGAATTCAAAAGTTAATAACCGCAAGAACTTTCTTGTCAACTAGATATGATATTTTATGATTATAAAAATGAATACCAACCTGCAATAATCCCATGAGTAAAATAAAGAAATTCTATCTGCGGTGCAAATACACTGGCAATCGTCGAGAAAAAAGCCATACATCCCGACGACATTATCACCTGACGATGGCTTACTTGAAACGTGATGAGAACCAACACAAGTGGACCTGATAAAGACGAAAAAACAAACAATGTAATAATTATTACCAGACTATTTATCTCGTCCAAAATTATAAGCTCGTTAGCTTGGAATTAATGCTTTATGTCAAATTGATGATTGAATATGTTAAAATGTGTGCTCATTTTGGCATAAAATACTAATCCACATTAATCCCTAATCGTGTATCGAACGGATATCATAACACTGAATTCGTTGCACGTTAATAAAACAAGGTCCATACAAAATTTAACCAGATCGAGTTAGAAGTTTCCACAAATGTTCTGGAACAAATATGGTACTGTGGTGGCTGGTCCCTATTAGTCCGTTAAATTTCTAACTTTGCATCGACCGTATACCATTATAATGACTTATCCACATGTTATCACAAGAAATGCCTATACAAAATTTCAGCAGACAGACACATTGGCAGACGAAGAAAAATCTAATATATATAATCATTAGCAAATAAAAACTGTCCTCCAGGTAGTATGAATAAACCAAGAGCGCAATGACTCGTATAATATTATGGAAACAATAGGTACTACACTAAGCTGTTCAATTTACCATTGAACGATAATAATTGTTTAGTTTGATTTCAGGCTAACTGATACCATATATATATATATATATATATATATATATATATATATATATATATATATATATATATATATATAGTACCAGTTTGCCTGAAGTCAAACTATACAACTAGTATATGTAAGTATTTAATAATTATTACAGTAAATTATAATGTCAGCCCCTTTAAGAAACTTATTTCTTGTCGTTGAGCACTTTCAGTTATAATGAAGTCGGTCAACTTAGTTCATACGCGCAGATTGTCATATAATGATTAGATCACTCTGACTGACGTCAAAAGCATTTAATGGGAATAAATGTTTAATTTCAACTGTATTTCTCGCGGTTGATGATAGCTGAATGGTCCAGGCCCTTGCTAATGAAGCCAGACATGCCTTCTGGTGTCGGGGTTCGAATATCTCGACTGGCGTTAATCGTGACACCCTGCACTGATGATTCCCGAAAGGATGAAACACTGTAGGTATTTAATAATTATTAATAATTATTATAGTAAATAATATATATATAGATATATATTTAATAATATTTATATATATATATATATGAACGGATAATATACTTATATATATATATGTATATATGTATATATATATATATATATATATATATATATATATATATATATGAACGGATAATTTTTACCCTGTCTATTGAAACAATTTGTAATAAAACGTATAAAGAGGATGAAATAATCTCAAAGGGTTAAAATAGATAATTAAAATTATACTTTCAATTACCACACTTTTTATTAACCGAAAAATTCTTGCAAATGTAATTACGCTCAACCTTCAAATTCCCCATTTTCTCCTATATCTATGTGTAATTTTCTCCACTAATAATTCCAAGCTTAGTTATGCGTAATATTCTCCATTAATAACTCCAGACTTTTAAAACTAAAATTACTAAACCTATGTAGTTAAAACTTTAAATGTCTGAAGCCACTACAAAATTCCACTTTCTTAAAAATTCCACACTATTACAAAATTCATCCCCTAGTATTTTCTTAACACTGCCTTGCAATCTAATACCCTTATCCCCAACTATTTTCATAATCCTAGACAATATCAACACCTTTTATAGCACAAAATTTATTACATGTTTCCAAACAATTCAATTGTTCTTATTTTATTTATTTTTATTTATTTCCCTTCCTCCCTAGATTCCAGTTCTAAAATCTACCCAACAGAATTTATAACTGATTTCCTACCCAAGGAAATGTTATATAAGCTATATTGGACGCATCTGTTTACCCAATTTAACTGGACGTCGACATAGAAAATTGTTGACTCTTTAACTCCGTTTAGGCCTTGAGACTCGTGCCGTTCATCATCCAGAACACACACACAAAACTTTATTTGACACGATCAATTATCTACTTTCCTTCTTTCTTTTCTTTTTCTTCTTCTTTCCTCACTCTCTCGCCTTGTCTTATATTTATAATTTTACCCATTTTTAATTTAATTTTAATTTTTTTATTACTTTTCCCTTCTTTTAATTGTAATAACAAACATGTTTGCCCACTCAATAATGATTGCATCCATAAAGATGTTATATATTCATGTACAATTACTGAGCTCCCACGCAATCCTCCCATAACAGACACTAATATTTCGTCTTCAAGTTATCCTTCTTCCCATCCTCCATCTGATATAGTTACTAATCCAATATACCATTCGAGCAGCCCCTCCATCTACAATCATACAACGAGCAATAATAATAATAATAATAATAATAATAATAATAATAATAATAATAATAATAATAATAATAATAATAATAATCGGCGCTACTTCAACATTAACCAAGAAAAGAATATCAAACCAGATTTCTTCTTTTAACAACCATAATTCTAATAATAACCAAGGAACTTCTCTAACCATTTTAATTAAAAGACTTAACTCTAATAATACCCCCTTCTCAATCAAATGGACTATCATAAAAAAGTTAAGTCTTATACTCCAGGCTCTAATTCATGACGCCTCTGCACAACCGAAGCTACAATTATAATTACTTCCCCTCAAAGTAACAATATAATAAATTCTAAAAACGAACTGATCTCTTTCTGTTAACATAAGTCTAAATTTAATTATGGTAATTTTGAAGGACATAGTTTTTCCTTAACCTTTCAGATAGATATATAATTTTTCTTTAACATTATCGTTTATATTCTACATACTTTCTTAATACTTTATAACTTAATAATACTTTATTTTAATTCTTTATTTCTTCTTTACTTGGCCGGCTTTTTATCTGCAATTTCCGTTTTAGTCTTTAAATATTCCTATCTATCTAATATATCAATCTACCCACACATTCATATCCTGTATGTATATTTACTTATATTTTACTATATGCATTTACTTACATACTTACTTGCTTTATCTGGAATTTGTAGATACTGGTCATCCTCTCCCCTTAAAAAAATTATTTTTATATTTTATATTATATTTTTTATTTATTATTCATTTTTTTCTTTTTTATTTATTTTTTCCACTTAGTGTCTTTTAATAACTTTTGCTGACATTTTCTTAAGTAATAACCTGTACATTTCAGTTGACTCCTTTTTTGCCCTATATTTTATATTTAATTCTATCACCATTTAATTTTTTTCACTGATTTTTCTCTTTTTTTTCACTGTTTTTTCTTAATTACTTTTTGTCTCGGCAGCCGTGTAAAACGCATGTCTTATTTTTCTGTTATTAATATTATTGGATTTTCCCCCCTTTTCCTTGACATATTTGTGAATTATTCCATGGATTTCGGCCTTTTGGATTATTTTGGACCATCTTCCAATTACGTGATTTCCTTTTATTTTACTTGCGCGAATGGAAATTTAATTAACTTTCTTGGATTTACATTTTTGGATTTTACCATCATTGGATAATTTACCTTTCACCAGAATATCTATTCACGTGAAATCACCTATTTCTTCACCATATTCCCTCTTCTAACTTTTTGTTATCAAGTACGATGTTTGACTTACTTGCAGTTTCATCAAATACTTTTGCATGCAAAATCCGATCCGCATTTTGCTAATTCCTACCCTCGGGTGAGAAGGAAAGTATTTCTTCGAAACTCCGCGGATTAAGGACTATCCACTTATCAAATGTTTCCTTTTCAGATTAAATATGTTTTTAACTCTTTTCAAAGTATTTTTAACATGTTTTATTAACTATTTGCTCTTACACACACACACACACACACACACACACACACACACACACACATATATATATATATATATACACTAGCAGAGAGATACGACGTTGCTCGAGATTTAATAAGGATCAAGAATGTTTAATTCTCCCACATTTTATTGTCAACGAAATCGGTGTAATCGTCTATTTTTCAATGAAATCGATCGATGTCTATCTCTGTTTGGGGACGCTTCGTGGTGCACAGGAAAGAAGGTTCACATTTCTCCTCGCACTGTTCTAGTTAATAATATATATATATATATATATATATATATATATATATATATATATATATATATATATATATACTAGCATTTCAGCCCGGCGTTACCCGGGTGTTTGGATGTGTATGTTGAGAAAAAAAGTGGTAGTAGGAAGGCAGGCTCGAACCCATACCGCAAAGGAAGGAAAAGAACGGGGTAAAACTTAACGTTTATGCTGTTACGACCATCGCCTAACAGGAAGCGACATTTTTTTTAAATGAAGGCTAGATAACCTAAAGGAGAGGATAACTTTCAAAAATATCGGCGAAAAAAGTGACTCCCTTGTAAAAAAGTGCTTAGTTGAAAGGGAAGATATTAATGTTTTTAGCCAAATTTTCGATATTTGTCGTATGAAAGGTCGAACTTTAAAACGAGACTGATCTTGGGAAAATCCGTTGCCTCTATTGAAAGTTTAAGGAAGACATGCAAACAGAAATACAGACACACATTTATATATTGGTAACTAAAAGTTTTCGACCCAAACTGATGAAAAAGCTTGCCCTATCTCTTAATACTCTTTATGTAAAATCTCAAATATTTAGATCAGAAATTGTCTGAGTAAATTGGAGGAGACCGAGAGGTCAATTTCTTTTAACTTTCACCCCTATTATGACCCCTTAACATTTATTTTTTGGGGCTCAAATAAAATTATTAAGTTAGATCCATGTCCAAGGAACGTATATCTAAAATTTCAAGTGCGTAGACCCAAAATTGTCGGAGGAGGTTGGTAGAGTTCTCAAAGGTTAAATCGTTGAACTTTGACCCCTTACTCGCCAAATTTCTAGCCAAAAACCGATCACATCGATTTTCCCAAATCTCAGTACCCTGTATATCAAATTTCGAGTCTGTAGACTAAAAATTGACAGAGTTATTGCGTAGGGAAATGTACACAGACACAGACACACAGACACGTTCACTTATATATATAATTTGCTAGAATCAATGTCAAATGCAAAAATCAAGTATAATGGATCAATTGTGCTTTAAACAGAATCATTCATTTCGAACACGCCCCTGTCATATAAACGAACCTACTGTTGATTTTATACATTTGTTTGTGCGGTGATAAAACTCTTCAAGTGCACTTGCGATGATAGACGCGCAAAAATGGTAACTTTCATAAAAATTAGGCTGTTTCATCTGTTATACTTTTTCTTTGATTATCTATCAAACTATGAGATTAATTTCCCTTTAAGCTAATACCTAGTTTAATCCGGAAGTATTTTTTATTTAAACCTTAAGAGTCACAATAAGCTCGATGTTATTTGTTTTTATTTAGAAATATTTTAAAGCTAATTTATTGTTTTTATTTTTAATTTGTATATTTTGCGGGAATTTTTTAAAAATTTATATACAAACCGATCAGTTTCTTTCTGTTTTTAAACGATCTATTTATTAATTTTCTTTTATTAAAGAAATTTCAGGTTTTATTTTTTAGAACAAATTTAAGGGTTTTTTTAGAACAAATTCAAGGTTTTATTTAGTAGAACAAATTTAAGGTTTTATAAAAACAACCCTTAAATTTGTTCTAAAAAATAAAACCTTAAATTTTAGAACAAATTTAAGGTATTATTTTTATAACAAACTTAAGATTTTATTTTTTAGAACAAATTTACGATTTTATTTTTTAGAACAAATTTAAAGTTATATTTTTAGCACAAATTCAAGGTTTTATTTTTTAGAAAACATTTAAGTTTTATTTTTAGAACAAATTTAAGGTTTTATTTTTAGAACAAATTTACAATTCTATTTTTAGAACAAATTTAAGGGTTTATTTTTATAAAAATAATTAAGGTGCTATTTATAGAACAAATTTAGGGTTTTATTTTTAGAACAAATTTAGGTCGTATTTTTAGAACAAATTTAAGGTAAAAACCTTAAATTTGTTCTTTAAAATAAAACCTTTAATTTCGTCTAAATATAAAATCTTAATTAAAGGTTTTATTTTTTTTAACAAATTTAAGATTTTATTTTTAGAAAATTTAAGGTCTTATTTTTTAGAACAAATTTAAAATTTAATTTTTTTAGAACAAATTAAAGGTTATATTTTAGAACAAATTTAAGGTTATATTTTAAGAAAAGATTAAAGGTCTTATTTTTTAGAACAAATTTAACGTTTTGTTTTTAGAACAAGTGAAAGGTGCTATTTTTTGGAATAAATTTAACGTTTTTTTAATACAAATTTACAGTTTTATTTTTTTTAACAAATTTAATGTTTTATTTTTTAGAAAAAATTGAAGGTCTTTTTTTAGAAAAAAATTTAAGGTCTTATTTTTTAGAGCAAATTTAATGTCTAATTTTTAGAACAAATTTTAGGCTTTATTTTTAGAACAAATTTAAGTTTTTATTTTTTAGAACAAATTTAAATTTTATTTTTTGAACAAATAAAGGTTTTATTTTTTAGAAAAAAATTAATGTTTAATTTTTGAACAAATTTTAGGTTTTATTTTTAGAACATATAAATGCTTTATTTTTTAAAACAAATTAAAGGTTTTATTTTTTAGTACAAATTTAAGGTTGATTTTCAGAACAAATTTAGTGTTTTATTTTTCAGAACAAATTGAAGGTTTTATTGTTAGAAAAAATTTAAGGGTTTATTTTTCAGAACAAAGTGAAGGTTTTATTTTTAGAACAAATTTAAGGTTTAATTTTTAGAAAATTTAAGGTTTTATTTTTTAGACTAAATTTAAAGTTTTATTTTTAAGCTAATTGTAGGTTTTATTTTTAGAACATATTTAAGGGGGGTTTTTACAATAAATTAAAGGTATTATTTTAAGAACAAATTTAAGTTTTTTTAATTTTAGAACAAATTTAAGGTTTTATTTTTTAATCCAATTTTATGGTTAGAAAAAATTAATGGTATTATTTTTAGAACAAATTTATTGTTTTATTTTAAGTACAAATTAAAGGTTTTATTTTACAGAAAAAATTTAAGGTTTTATTTTCAGAATAAATTTAGGGTTTTATTGTTTAGAGCTAGTTTCCGGTGTAATATTTTCAGAACAAATTTATGGTTTCATTTAAACAATTATTCAGAACAAATTTATGTTTTTATTTAAATTTGTTCTAACCTGAACTTGTTCTATAAAGAACAAGTTCAGGTTAGAATCATATTTAAGGTCTTGTTTTTAGAACAAAGTTTTATTTTTAGAACAAATTTAAGGTTATATTTTTGTCGAAAAAAATTAAGTTTAATTTTTAGACCAAATTTAAGGTTTTTAGAACAAATTTAAGGTTTTATTTTAAGAACAAATTTAAGGTGTTATTTTTAGAAAATATTGAATGTTTTATTTTTTAGAAAAAATTTAAGGTCTTATTTTTAGAACAAATTTAAGGTGTTATTTTTAGAACAAATTTAAGGTCTTATATTTAGAACAAATTTAAGGTTTTTTCAGTACAAATTTCTGGTTGTATTTTTTGAACAAAGTTAAGGTTTTATTTTTTAAAACAAATTTTATGTTTAATTTTTAGAACAAATTTAAGGTTTTATTTTTTAGAACAAATTTGAAATTTAATTTTTTGGAACAAATTTATGCTTTTTTAACAACAAATTTAAGCTTTTATATTTAGAACAAATTAAGGGTTTAATTTTAGGACAAATTTAAAAAAATAAAAAAATTAAATTAAGGTTTGTTTTTTAGAAAAACATTGATGTTTTATTTTTAGAACAAATTTAAGGTTTTATTTTTAGAACAAATTTAAGGTTTTATTTTTAGCACAAATTTTAGGTTACAACCTTAAATTTGTTCTTAAAAATAAAACCTTTAATTTCTTCTAAATTCTAAACTAAATTCAAAATCTTAAATTAAGATTAAAGGTTTTATTTTTTAGACCAAATAAAAGGTTTTATTTTAAACACATTTAAGGTTTTATTTTAAGACCAAATTTGATGTTTTATTTTTAACTAAATTCAAGGTTTTATTTTTAGAACATATTCAAGGGTAATGTTTACAAAATCTTAATTTAATTTTTTATTTATAAAACTAACTTAGGTTTTATTTTCAGAACAACTTTACGGTTTTAATTTTAGAACAAATAAATTAAAATTAAAAATATAAACTTAAATTAATTCTAAAAATAAAAGCTTAAATTTGTTCTAAAAATAAAAACTTACATTTGTTCTAAAAATAAAACCTTATATTTGTCCTAAAAATAAAACCTTAAATTTGTTCAAAAAATAAAACCTTAAATTTCTTCTAAAAATAAAACCTTAAATTTGTTCTAAAAATAAAACCTTAAATATGTTCTAAAAATATAACCTTAAATTTGTTCTAAAAATAAACCTTAAATTTGTTCCTAAAATAAAAACTTGAATTTGTTACAAAAATAAAAACTTTAATTTGTTCTAAAAATAAAACCATCAATTTGTTCTAAAAATAAAACCTTCGATTTGTTCTAAAAATGAAAACTTAAATTTGTTCTAAAAAAAAATTGTAAATTTGTTCTAAAAATAAAAACTTAAATTTGTTCTAAAAATAAAAACTTTAATTTGTTCTAAAAATAAAACCTTAAATTTGTTCTAAAAATAAAACCGTAAATCTGTTCTTAAAATAAAACATTAAATTTATTCTAAAAATAAAAACTTTAATTTGTTCTAAAAATAAAAATTAAATTTGTTCTAAAAACAAATTATAACAAATCCAAGGTTTTATTTATAGAACAAATTTAAGGTTTTATTTTTTTTTAATAAATTTAAGATTTTATTTTTTAGAACAAATTTATGGTTTTTTACATAAAAATTAAGCTTTATTTTTAAAACAAATTTAAAAATGAAAACCTTAAGGTTTAAAAGGAAAACTTTTTCTTAAAAATAAAACCTTTAATTAAAACCTTTAATTTGTTCTTAAAACAAAATCTTAATTTAAGGTTTTATTTTTGGAATAAATTTTAGATTTTATTTTAGACCAAATTTAATGTTTTATTTTTAGAACATATTTAAGGGTTTTGTTTACAACAAATTTAAGGTTTTATTTTTAGAACAACTTTGAGGTTTTATTTTTAGAACAAATTTAAGGTCCTATTTTTTCGAACAAATTCAACGTCTTCTTTTTTAGAACAAATTTAATGTTTTAGTTTTTAGAAGACCCGATAACACACAAGATTATGAAATGCTTATGAAATAATTGACCGAACATTGCAAGACATCACAGGAAACAATACTCGTATGGGTGGCATTCCGATCTTATTTTGCGGTGATTTCCGTCAAATACTCCTAATGGTTAAAAATGGCACAAAGGACAACATTGTCAATGAACGTTCGAAGCAGTCTCATATGTCGAGGCACATTATAGTGATTTAGACTGACTACTAATACGAGTACGCATAACTCTGGAAACACGGCTGACGCCGACTTCTCAAAATTGCTTCTCCAAATTGGTAATGGTCAGTTTCCAATCACTTCTCCACCTGCCATAATCAGGATTCCGACTGAGCTTGGTAAATCTGCCGGTAATCAGAAGCAACTGAAAGACAAAGTCTACCCGGACCTGCAAATCACCGGCTTCGCTTGCTGAGAGGTTTATTATTTCGCCATTAAACAGCAATGTGAATCGTTTGAACAATTAGATAATGGATTAATTTCGAGGGGACTCAAAGGAATACAAGTCAGTTTATTCGGTTACTAATAATAGTGAAGCTGTTCACTACCCTGTGGAGGTTTTAAACTTTTTGGAACTATCTGGAATGCCTCCTCACGTTTAAAAAAATTGAATCCCCAATCATGATTCTTTGATCCTTGGAACCATCAAAAACAACTAACGGAACAAGATTTTTTCTCACCAGGTTGCACACCAATATACTTAAGGCTACCGTTTTTGTGGTCCTTGCATAGGCGAAACAGTGTTACTGCCAAGGATCCCCTTAGTTCCATCTGACTCTGAACTTCCATTTAAATTCAGGACGCTCCAGTTTCCTGTGAAAGAATGAGCATCAATACAAGCTAAGCTCAGACATTTAAAATCATTGGCTTACACCCGACACCTAAATGCTTCATTCACAGTATGTTATACGTCTCTATCGTCCTGACAGAAAGTTCAGAAAACTCTATATTCTGGTTCCAAATCAAAGCGGCAGAAAGGTAGTTTATCATGAGACTCTTCAATGAAGTGTTATAACATAGGATATGATGAAAAATGACATGATCTTGATTGTGGTAAGTGTCAAGTATTGAATGTCTTAGATAAAATTTAAGCAATGAGTTCAAATTTACTTCCATGAAAAAATTATAATGTGATATCATAAAGTAACATTCATCTTTGAAAAAAATGTGTTTGTGATGCTAAACAAATTTTAACCACTGTGTTTCTTTGTAATTGTTTCAATTTTTATATGCAATAATATTAGTGTAGACTTTAATATGACCTATTTGCTTTAAAGTTGATGGTTGGATTCCAGTCACTTCAAGAGTTAGTTAAAATTTTTAAACACCTTAGGTAATAGTTGCTCCTACAACATCCACTTACTGGAAGAGTGCCCACGAAATGGGTATCCGAATATGCAACAGTCTCACGCAGAGCGCGGGTATCTTTGCTAGTATATATATATATATATATATATATATATATATATATATATATATATATATATATATATATATATATATATATATATATTGAAACAAATACAGAACATTTATAGTTACATATACTTAGACATTTTAAAGAAACAGCCTTACCGCTGCACATTAACGCTCCAAGAAAAATGGAACCAACCATGGCAGCTTTTGGTACTGCTATATTATATAGACCAACTAAGCCAAGCAGAAGGATCCCGGTCGAAGTAGCCATTCCAACCACGGTAAAATTCATCCAAAAAATAGCAAAACACACAACCCAACTCCATCGTCCATCAAGAATCGGATTGGGCAATTCACTTCTGGAATCTTCGATTTGTTCTTTAACAGATTCCTTTTTGCTTTCGTCGATTTCAGTTCCATTTATTCTGTAAAAAAAGATAAATAACAATTCATCAATAGACATCGCTATACGAAATAAATAGCATTTTTAATATAAATAAACTTTTCGTTAGTTAATCATCTAATTTAATACATGTACAGAGCTATACAGAACAACGTATGTACTATAGATGGTAATGCTGAAATACAGGGTCACTTTTTCTCTAAAAGCTCAATCAGATAAAAAAAGGGCTTTAAGATTTGTTAAATTTAAGAAAGCGAGAACGCCCGTACTTCAAGTGTTGGGTAGTCTTCTTTTTCCTGTGTCGTAGGATGTTCATGTCGTAGATTAACTAATTATCTATTGGCTTCGGTCCATTGCTTGTTCTCGGTGTCTGATAGTACTGTTCACACCCATTGCACTACATATCCAGTCTTATATCTTTATCATTTCCCTTTCTCTGGCTATTTTTCTGTCAGTTTCGTTTTCCAAGATGTGCACTTCGATTCCCTCCTTTTCACGCAATAGGTGTCCAACAAAATGGCACTGCTTTTCCTTGATGGTCAGCATCACCAAGCGATCAGCCTTCATTATTCTTAGGACTTCAGCATTTGGTACTCTCTCTGTCTGAGAAATGATAAGCATCGTTGGGTAGTAAAAGTAAAAAAAGAGATATATAACCAAAGACAAGTAAAACGGATAAAAAAGGATGTAGCGGTGACTGACGAAGAGATTGAACAATGGACCTGTAGACATATTTAAGTTTGCTTTGCAGGCAACTTATGGGAAAGGCTATGAGTTAACGACAATAGAAACGATTAACAGACGACGACGATGGACTTAACGACACTGTCTGATTGAGAGTGTTTAACGACAGTGACGGTTAACGACACGAGGATCAATGAACAGTCAGAGTTGAGAGTTGAGTTGAGTTGGACTTTAACGTCAGTTTTTTTTTTTTACACAGTGATCACTACTTATCAAGGCCCGGAATCCACTCAGGGATAAGGGTTATTGCAAGTACATTACGTTAGTGTGGAGATTTGATGAAGTGTTTAATTAAGGGGGCGGTTCATAAGGAATTTGTTAACATTGGACTTGAAGACATCCAAGTTGTAGTCCGGAGGAAAGCAGGCAGACGGAACAGAGTTCCACAGGCGTGCAGTTCTAAGAAAGAAGCTTTGTTCATGGAATCCGCGTTTTGATTTAGGCACAGATATAGAGTGGGGGAAATTTTTCACAGTGGATTCAGCTAGACGGGTGTTTTTCGTGAAAGATTGGCGAGGGGGGACCAGAGATTGGAGTTCAGACGAGCACCTGCTATGGAAATAATGATAAAACAAGGATAGGCTCGCAACGTCTCTTCTGTGGGAGAGAGGTTGCAGGGTAGAGAAAAGAGCATCCCCCACCAAGCCACGAAGTCTATTTTGTACTCTGTCAAGGCAGGATAGGCTTTTTTAGCAGCTCCTGCCCAGATATGGCAACAGTATTCCATCCTTGGACCTACTTGGCTTTTATATAGATAGAGAACTGCATCAGTAGTGAGATATCTTCTGGAGCGGTAGAAGGATCCCACCATCTTTCCAGCGACCTTGACAACAGACTTGATGTACGTGTTCCATTTCAGATCAGGAGTAAAGGTCAAACCCAGAAGCTTGTCAAAACACGGGGGCTCACCCAGACGAGAGCCATCCATCACAATTGATGCCAGATGGGGATCAGAGCGTTGATGATGTAAGGATAGGAGTTTGGTTTTGGATGCATTAAAGGTAACCAGCCACATCTTCCCCCACTGAACCACGCGCTCGAGATCGGATTGAGAGATTAATTGATCAATCGACTGACGGACGGCCTCAACAGTACGTACATGTGGACATTAGAATTTAGATAGTCGAGGATGTAATACAAGACGTTAGAGTCATACGAATATAAGCGAAAATTGCCGAAGTTTATGTTTCCTTTTGTGCACAATATTTTTATATTATTTTCATACTTGCAGACCTATACGTTCCCATCGACGGCCGCTAATGAGTTAAAGGACGACGCAATAACAAGAACAGAAGATCGAAAAGAAATCCGCGGCACAAAACGTTGAAATCGGTGGCTTGTCCGTGTGGTAACGCGGTGTTCTTTTGTCTGTTTTTCACTTAATTATTATTTGTCCTGCAGTAGTTATTGAACGTGTCGAGTAAGGATGAAAGGAGAAGTTGGGGGTCGACAGACTAATGACGTAACGATCTTACGTCTCTTTCCTCGTCTCTTACTCTCTGTGTGTTTTTTTTTTCGTTGAACCCTTCGCTTTTATTGACAAAATCTTCTTTGTTCCATCATACATCAACACATATGTCAAAGCCAAACATGGCATTTTCTTTGTTTCGTGAGAGGTCAATATGTATGTCAAAGTTCGACATGGTATTTTCTTTGTTTCATCAGAGGTGAATATATACGTCAAAGTTCGACATGGTATTTTCTTTGTTCTCTGCTAGCCTGGAACTTGTGTGTGTACACAATCTTCAAGTTCTTTTATTTGCATCTGAAGAGCATATGAGAGAAATGATAGAGCGATAGATGCCTGACTTGTTCAGTTAATTATGAATTACAGAAAATTGGAACCATTAAAAATAACTCGATCTCAAAATTAAATATATTGATATTTATATTTGTTCTATTTATGAATTTTTGAAACAAGGATTGATTATTTGTAATATTTGAATGCTTCAGATTACTGTTCACAGCTTGAATGTTCTTTTCTCAACGTTTCCGTTGATGTAACCTTCAATTTTTATCAGGTGTATCTTGTCGAACTCAGGAATCTTTCTATCCAACTCGGTAACTTTTCGATTGAACTCGAACGTCGGCACGGGATTTCAAAAGGGACCCTTCTTTTTAATTCATGAAGATAGCATGCGTTACGTGGCCGTTAAGCGCGAACGTGTTCGTTACAGTTTTCTATTTTTTTTTACAAAGGAGTCACCACTTATCAAGGCCAGAGGCAGCTTGGGAATAAAGGTTAATTAGTTTATAGTGGTCAATGGGACAATGTCATCGTAATTGTAGTGGAAATTTGGTAAATTGGATTACTTAAGGGAACAGCTCATCAAGAACTTGTTTGCGTTGGACTTGAAGACGACCATATTATAGTCAGCCGGAAAGCAGGTAAACGGTAGACAGTTCCACATGTGTGCAGTTCTAAGAAATAATCTTTGTTCATGGAATCTACATTTAGGTTTAGGCACAGATAAAGAGTGGGGGAAATTATTGATAGCGTGCTCAGTTAGACGAGTGTTTCTCGAGTAAGTTTGAAGAGTGGGACATAGATTTGAGCCCAGAAGAGCACTTGCCATGAAAATAGCGATAAAAAGAGACAGGCTCACAATGTTTCTTATGCGAGAAAGATGTTGCAGGGAAGAGAAAAGGGCGTCCTCTACAAGGCTACGAAGTCTATTTTGAACTCTGTCAAGAAAGCATAAGCTGTTGCTAGCAGCTCCTGTCCAGATGTGGCAAAAGTATTCTATCGTTGGATGTACCTGGCCCTTATATAGGTCGAGAATTGCATCAGCAGTTAGATATCCACTGGATCGATAAAAGGATCCGACCATTTTCCCAGCGACCTTGGCAACAGATTTGATGTACGTGTTCTATTTCAAGTCAGGTGTAATGGTCAAGCGCAGGAGCTTGCCAAAACATAGAGCCTCCCCAAGATGAGAGACATTCATTTCAATTGATGCCAGATTGGGATAAGAGCGTTGATGATGTAAAGACAGAAGTTTGGTTTTAGATGCATTAAAAAGTAACCAGTCACCTCTTTCCACGTCATACCACTTGCTCAAGATCAGAGGAGAGAGAATCAGAGATAACTTGGTAATTTACAGTCTTTGATGTACTGTCATAGATAGTAGTGTCGTCAGCATAAATGTCTACGAATGATCTAAGAATGTGATTTAGAAGATCATTGATGTAGATAAGAGAGAGCTGGGCCCAGGATGGACCCTTGAGGGACTTCAGCATAAATACCGTAACCTTCTGATTTCTACCCATCAACTACTACTCTTATGAACCTATCAGAGATAAATTATTTAATAATTAAGAGTACATTTTCAGCAATATCGTAACTGGAGATCCTTTGAAGTAGACCTTTATGCCATACTCTATCAAAGGCCTTTGATATGTCAAGAGCAACTGCCCTAGAAAGGAAACCTCCGTCAAGAGAGCCTCACGCGATCCGGCACTGTCGAAAAGGAACAAACAAGCAAAAATAATTAAATCATACTCGGCTTTTCTTTCTTTTCTTTTTTTTAAACACAAGTCATTTATAACTATTTTTTCTTTTTCCCATTTCTTATACGTCGATCTTTTTCGACCGCATTTTTTCGTTTTCCCCGAGCACGAGATATACTGTTTCTTCTCGCGCATACTTCCTAATTCGCCTTTTTGATTACTTCTGCTGCTAATCTCTTCGCACGCCAGTCATCCTTCGCTGCTGATGATTATTTCCCATGCGTTCATATGTACTATGTTATATAAGATCTCATTTTATCAGCCCTGTCTAAGTAGTATCCTGAGTAAGTTGCAATTGTATGCTAAATGTCGCCTGCACTGAAGATTGAAACTTCAACGTCTAAAAAGGTGTAACTTTACAACTGAGTTTTACCGAGTATCCACTAGGCCACGAGTCTTTGCGGACAATTCCAGTATGAATTTTAGGCTGTAGGTATAAACTTTTATGTACCTGCATGTTTATTTTAGTGGAAAAGTATACTTTTATCAGTTTATTATGCTATGCTCACAGATATATATATTTACCAAAGAATCTATCTATATTTGTCTCTATAAGTGGTTTTATTGTTAGTTAGATTAAACAAAAGCATCATCTCATCATTGTTGTGCTCCTAAATCCAACTCGCTCTGTCCTCTATCACACCTAGTACGTCCTATAGGTGCATTTTGAGTCTTCTGTTGGGAAAGATATTACTATGTACAAACCAACCATAAACAGTAACTTGTGGTATATTAATCGGGCACAATTAATAAATGAAATCCGTACGAATCAGTATGCTCCGACTTTTTCTTTGACTGGCTTGATTCTGTTGTGGGCTTGGTTTCCTCGATTTTGTTTAGAAGGGGCCAGATAGATGGTTGCCAACATCCATAATTTAAAGTACTCCTATAGAACTAACATGGTTTGAACTTTTCACAAACGAAACGCAAGAAAATTTACATTTTTGCTAACTTGCATATTTTTCAAGTTTGTTTACTAACTTTAATAATTATTATCTATTATTTGCTATTGTCAGATGTACTTAGCACAGAATGCGGCTTCCATCATGGCCTCCGATAATAGGGAGAGAACGTGCTCGCGAATTCCAGGCTTATTATAATAATAATAATAATAATAATAATAATAATAATAATAATAATGACAATAATAATAATATTGATACTGATGATAATAATAATGATAATGATAATGATAATAATAATGATAATGATGATAATAATAATAATAATAATAATAATAATAATAATAATAATAATAATAATAATAATAATTCTGATTTCGTTTATGAAAAGGGATGGGATTAATTTCCAGAGGATTTCCCTTAATCCCGGCTTCAAACCAGGAGCTTCAAGGATCAAGGGTTTTCCTAAGGATGTTGGTGGTACCTATAATTGCAGAGGTCTGAAGGCCGCCTAAAACATCGGGGATTTGTAGTTTTTTCAATTGTCCTCCCAGACGACATGATACTACTCCTAGTGTATCAACTACGACCGGGATTATTTGTGTTTTAACACCGTGTATACGCCTTATCATTCTCATTCTCCTTCTCTCTCACATTCTTGTCCCAGGGTACGGAGAAATCTACAATCTGCCAGTTTTTTGAGACCTTGTCAATGACGATCAAATCCGGACGATTATGTTCCAATTGCTTGGTCGTTATGACACTTTTGTCCCACCATACCTCTACCTTGCCATCCTCACTTGTTCTCACTTCATCAGACACCTCCTCAAACAATTTTCCAGCACACTTCACCCCGACCCTCTTACACACCTCCCAATATATTCGGAGTCCCATGCGATCGTGTCTTTTGCGGTACTCTCTCTCTCTCTCTCTCTCTCTCTCTCTCTCTCTCTCTCTCTCTCTCTCTCTCTCTCTCTCTCTCTCTGGACCAGTCCACTACACCCTGCTGCAAGGTGCGCAATTGACTTTGAGGTCTTACCACAAATCCAGCATTCTGCAGCAACTTCCTCTCCTAGAACCATTTTTTTTAACAATCGTGTTCCTAATGCCTTGTGCTGCACAAACAAAAGCTTTAGTAATCTTAGCCAGATACCCAGCTCTAAGCCATTGCCATGATCTTTCATCAGCCACTTCTACTATATCCTTGAAGAACCTTCCATGCATTTTCTTCTTAGCCAGTTCTTCTGCCCTTTCTCTATCCATACGTTTCATATAATCAGCCTTGGTCTCACATACCTCCACTTCATTGGCCACAACCTTAAGCATCCACTCCTCACTTCTAACCACATGCTCCTTCAACGACATCTCCTCGGTTCTAACACAATCTTTTACACTTTTCAATTCTTTTAATAATAATAATAATAATAATGAAAGCCTTGTATTTCTTTCTCCTTTACTGTCTATTTAGAGTCCACTATAATTTCTTCATTATAGCTAAATGTCTTTCTCTGTAGCATTATTTTAAGTCTACAATGAGTTAGTAGTCGATGTGGTTAGATCTGGAGAATAAGGTTCTGTGCTGAAACGAATCGAAGTGCAAGTAATTTTGTTCATTTTTGCGATCGATTTTTGACAGGGTGAAAGGATATGTTTTCTTATTTATACGTGACCGTTTTTTGTGGATTCCTTAACTTTAATAGCATCAATAATGCTATATAATATTCGCTATTATTAGATACTCAATTCTCAAGGTAATCGATGAAAAAAAAATAACTCGTGCATTCCAAATACAGAGGCCAAAACTTTGCCTTCTTATGTTTGTGTGTGTGTGTTTTTTCGCTTATGGCGGTTTTGTGCGGGGTCAATCTATGTTTCATTCATTGCCACATGTTGATTCAATTCCCCGTTCTGTTGCATTGAACCAGTGTGGAACAACGCTCTGAATCATGGATGCCTTGTTGTTTGTGATTGACTGTAAATAGACGCAAACTCAATTTTCAGCAAAGCATTCTCATTTAAAAGTGTCCATGCAAAGTAGAGAGTACACTCATGCTTATACATCAAAGTGATTTGTTATTTTATGCAACTAAAAATTACGATAGACAAAAAGGAGTATTCGAATAGCACTTTTAAAGTGATTGCTTTGTTTGGCCAATATTTTTCTCATCAAAATGTAACACGCAAAATTCAGATTTTTCCATTGTTTTTAAAAAGATTAATGAATTTAATAACTGTATTTTGGAAAGTAATGATTCGATCGAGCTTAAAATTTAACATGTATGATTTGAAATTAAGAACATTTTGAAAATTATATGGATTTGTAATTTGTGGCGCTATCTCTATATTACTAGACTGGGTGCCGCCGTTGTCCGGGTGTTTGGGGGTGCGTGTTGAGCAAAAAAATAAGTGGTAGTAGGCAGGCAGGTTTGAACCCGTACTGCGAAGGAGGAAAAAAACGTGAAAAAAAACGCGACGTCTTTAACGTTGTATGCATCACTAAACCGGAAGTGGCGAAGCTTTAAATTAAGGCTAGTCAATCGAAAAGGTGGAATGACTTTCGAAAATATCGACGAAAAAAGCGACCCCACCTTGCATAAAAGCACCCAGTTGAGGATGAAGGAATTAATGTTTTTAGCCAATTTTTTTATATTTGTCGTCCGAAGGGTCGAGCTTTAAAACGATATAAAAATTCGTCGCCTTTGTGGAAAGTTTTAAACATGCATACTTACATAAATACATATATACATACATACATTTAAACAAGAAGGTGAGATTTATATTATAGACTAGCTTGGATGTCTGGCGTTGCCCAGGTGTTTGTTGAGCAAAAAAAGTGGTAGTAGGCAGGCAGGCAGGCTCGAACCCGTACCGCAAAGGAAGAAAAGAACATGACGAAAAGTGACGTCTTTGCTGTTGCGTCCATCGCTAAACTGGAAGTTGCGAAGGTTTTAATTAAGGCTAGTCAATCGAAATGAGGGGATGACTTTCGAAAATATTGGCGAAAAAGGCGACAACTCCTTGTAGAAAAGTGCTCATTTGCGGGTAAAAGAATCAATGTTCTTTAGCCATTTTTTTTTATATTTGTCTTCCGAAGGGTCGACATCAAAACAATATCAATCTCGTAGAAATTCGTCGCCTCTGTCGAAAGTTTTAGGCAGACATACATACATACATACATACATACATACATACATACATACATACATACATACATACATACATTTAAATAGGCAGGAGAGATTATATTACAGATGTCCGGGACTTAACGAGTGAAGTTTTAAACTTTTCTTGAAAAATTAAAATATTTCAGATTTACCTTTGATTGTAATTTTGTTATTTTTTGGCAACCGTCCCTCTCGGGAGACGACGGTGTATAACTGGGGCTACATAGCCAATCACAGGCATGAAGTAGTTGGGAAGATGAGTCAAGATTAGAAATTTATCTTCATTTATATTTTATAAAATTAAATAAAGATGATTAATAAATAATAGATATATAATAAAAAAAATTTAAAAAAACATATCGAGAGGGAGATAAATTCAACGTATCGTAAATAACAAAATCAAAATCAATTCAAATATGTATATTAATCAGAGTTTTTTTAACCGTCTGATGAGATAATATTCTGGAATATTTTTGAATGATATAAAGCTTGAAATTGTTCGAATGGTGTCGAAACAAGTGTAACATTCTGGAAAAATACACAAAATGATGCTTTTGTCTTGGTTTTGAAATCTTATATATATATATATATATATATATATATATATATATATATATATATATATAATTGTATATGCACGTATATAAGAAAAATCCTAAGATAAAAAATATAAATTGAAATGAAAATAAACTAAATTATTAATTTTTTTATTAGTACAGTTGAAACGAAGCTATATGTCGAATAAGTAATATCATCGAGCTAATTATTTAAATAGATTTAATGTAATGTGATATGCTAATGACCGTAACTGAATCAATGTAGTTGTGGTATGAAGAATGCTATATACAGAAATTACATCTTATCATGGGCGTTAATATTGCTTGACCAGGAGAGGTGTATACACATATGGCTTTTATATTTCTTTGATAATTGGGAGTTGTACAGACAGAAAAACACACACGAACGCTACGTCTTATATATATATATATATATATATATATATATATATATATATATATATATATATATATATATATATATATATGCATACAGAGAGAGAGAGAGAGAGAGAGAGAGAGGTACGTGTCAACATCGCCGTTTTGCTTTCACTGATCTCGCGTAGCCGGTTCGGCGTCAAATTAGCGCTTCGTAGGTAGAGTTCAAGTTTTTTCAAAATATTTTAAAAATAAACTCAGTAAACGAAGAATAATTTTCTTTAGATAAAATTTAAATAAAAATCATTTTAAAAAAATAATTTTATTTAAAAACAAGACCGTAAAATAACCAGGCTTATTTAAAACACACAAAAAAAAACAACACTCGGTTTATATTGTTTTTCTTAATTAAAAAACAACTTTAAAATATTTCGGCATTATTTACCAGTCAGAACTAGTTTGAAATAAATACGGGTTTTATCCGCCTACTAGGAATGATCACGATCAATTTGATAGGATTACGAATTTATTTATTTCAATCATTCTAATTCATATTAAAAAATTTTAATTCTTAAAAAATTATTATGAAATAATTATCAATAAAAGTTTTGCAAAACCATTATTTTTTTTCCTTAAAAACAGTTAAATTGATATAAAGATTACAAAACAAACAACATTTTCAGACATCAACAAGTAAATGATATTTTAATGTGTTTTTCTTAATTAAAACAAAGAACTTAAAACTTAAAACAACCTCTTTTTTCAAAACACAACACAAAAACAGACAACACTCGGTCGTCAACAACGAGATTATATTTTCATATTGTCTTTCTTTAATATGAAAAATAAATTTAAGAATATTTTTTAAGTTTTTATTATTAAAAAAAAAAATCAATTAGAAAATAATAACCGAAAAGGGTTTGTATGATTTTTCTTAAAAGCAGTTAAAGTGATATATTTTAATATTGTCTTTCTTGTATATTTTAAGTTATAAAAGTTTTATCATTCAAACACTACCGTGTTTGAATATATGGTTAAGTGGCAGTTTTAGTCATTTAGAACTGCTTTAAAGCTTCACTGTTCACTCATTTTTCGACCAAATTTCAAACAATTTTTACAGTTTATAGATCACTTTCTCAGCTATATTGTGAAAAAAGTTCAATTTTCGTTCAGTAAAACAAAAGTTATGATCAATTTTCTGGTGTTCAAAATCGTAAAAATGTGTAAGGAGGTGAACAAAGATTTTTATGACTGGTTTCCATAGAAACCACGTCGCTTCAGCGACTACTGTTGTTACTAATTCACTGCTGTCGTGTAAAGAGACGTAACAAGTAAAACAGAGAAAATGAAAGCATGAAAAGAGATAATTGGGGTGATTTTATTGAAAGCAGACGAGTGTCGTACATTATAATTACGTATGTGTTTATGGGGGCAAAAAAAATCAGACTGAAATTAAACAAAGGAAAGTGAATTTATTGGAAGCCTGGAAAAATAATGCATAAAGAGTAATGTGGTTAAGCTTAAAGTTGGAAAAGTAAAGGAGGAGTTGTTAAAACTGGAAAAGTAAACAATATAATAAATGTATAACTTCAAATATTGCAGCATTGAGAATTATTTTAAATTTAATGTATGATATTGTATAATCAATTCTTAATGCTGCAATATTTTAAGTTATAAATTTATTATATTTTTTACTAGAATACCTTGTCCTTTATTTTTTCAGTTTTAACAACTAGTCCTTTACTTTTCCATGTTTCAGCTTAACCATATTACTTTTCATGCTCGCATTTTTCTATTGTAATAATTTATGTATGTGACTGGCGCAATCGACGCAGAATTGCCCCTCCATAGAATCGGCCACGTCGTCGAATCAGTTTAGCTGATTCGGCCAAGCTTAAACGACGATGCTGAATCGGCCACACCGAGTCAGTCACGCCGAAACGTCACATTCCCATGTATAGGGTCTGTTGGTGAAAATAAGCATTTAAAATAAAAAATATTTTTATAGGCCCTTTCAAAAGGATGAGGCGTCTGTTAAGATTTATAATAAGACACTGATCTATGCGAATACGACATTTTACGAGGACTGTTCCAAAAGAAATGACTTCTATTTTTCATTCCGCCCGAATAGACGAGAAGGGATTGCAAATTGCATTGTTATGATGACTGCACTTATGCACTCATGATCTAAAAGATTTCTCCCAGTATTGCAGAGAAAAAATGTTAAAACTGTCAGTTGAAATTTAGAATTAAATTTCTTGTTCGACGGAATACTCCAACAATTTTCAAGATTCTCTGATGAAAAGAATAACAAGAATAGCATTCTTTGAAACTCCGCGGAATAAGGACTTTAAAAATTATTGGTCCTCCGACAAAAGGAGAGTGGACCTGTAAACTCTTGTAATTCACCCTTGTCCGTTCGTCCGTTCGTCTGTCTGATATTACGCTCCGTAAAACCATTTAGAGTCAACCAAACAAATTTAAATTTAGGAAATATTTATTAATTGCTGATGCTTAATAACTCGTTTAAAACTTTCATTGAATTATGCGAATTCTCACAAAGAAATTCCACTCCCTTTAGCCCTCCCCCCCCTTTATGAAACTAAATAAAACTTTATATCCTACATTAGGACTTCTCACACCTTTACGAATGTTGATGTAAAGCATATTTCAAATTTTGCACTCACCTTATTCTAGATTGGGCCTTATCCTGGGACAATGCCTGGGCGATGTTTTCGACATTGACCGCCGCTGTCATTTGTATATTTAAGTTGTTATTCGTTTCGAATAGAAATCCTTTCAATTGGTTATACTTTAATATCCGTAGCAATAACGATATGGTTGTAAGATATTCTTTTAAGATATTCTTTTTCCCCCAATTAATGTTGTCATATTTAAACCGGCGCTATTCATGAAATAAGTGTACCACTTAGTTCTTCTTACATGAAAATAATCTGTTTGCAATGTGAAATATGCAGTATGCTTGCCCATGCACAACTTTGAGATTCGTGATTTCGAATTATTTGGACTATCGACTATAAATAAGTTTTCATGAATACAACTAATTAGGAAATAAAGAGAGGTTGAATAGTTTGTGTAGTAGTAATATTTTTATATTAACACTTTTATCTCTCGCCCTTTCTTTAAACGTTTCTTTATCTTTCTTTTTAATTATCTCTTTATCTTTCTCTCTAATCATTTTTTTATCTTTCTTTCTTTCATCCTTCCCTATTGATTACCTTCTCTTTCACCCTCTTTCTAGCGTTTTCGTCTTGTATGCTTAAACTATTATGTAACATATTATGCATAGGGCGTAATGAAAAATAATCTTAGATTTTATGATACCACTAAACTTACTTCTTATACGTTGTCGCTCAGAAACGTTTCAACATGACATATTTTTTACTATTATTACGTATATATACTTACAGTAGGTAAACTATCTTGCTGTATCACAGCTTTTTATAGTGGTTAAACAATTCTCTCTCTGTTCGTCTTTTTATTTTGCTCTCCTTCTCTCTCTCTCTCGCTCTCTCTATCTCCCATTATTTGTCAACATCTCTCTAACCTTTCATTTCTCCTTCGTCCAGCCTATTTCTCTCTCCTATTTTTTATGAAAATAAATTATTAAGATAAATTATAATAAAATTCATTTAGAAGAGCTATCCCCTTTTAAATGTAATACGGTAATCTTATATTTATTATTCCTGGTAAACAGAAAACAATGGCATTCCTGCTGTCATATAACTCAGTCCCTCATCCGCTTTCACAATAATATGAAGAGAAATGATGTTATTAATGAAAATAGTCCAAACTGAAAATTACATTTTTTTTTACATAGGCGTCACCACTTATCAAGGCCTAGAGGTCACTCGATGATAAGTGTTAAAGAGTGTACAGTAGTAATCATTAGTAGTGGGAATTCGGTAAATTATATTACTTAAGGGGAACGGCTCATCAAGAACTTATGCTGGACATGAAGATGACCAGATTTTAGTCAGCTGAAAGCAGGCAAATGGAAGACAGTTACACAGGTGTACAATTCTAAGAAAGAAACTGTGTTCATGGAATCTACGTTTAGGTTTGGGTGCAGATAAAAAGTCGGGGAAATTAATGATAGTGTTTTCAGCTAGACGAATGTTTCTCACGAAAGTTTGGCGAGCGGGGACCATAGATTGGAAGTCAGTCGAGTACTTGCCATGAAAATAACGAAAAAGCAGAGACATGCTCGCAACGTCTCTTCTGTGACAAAGAGGTTGCAGGTAAAAGGCATCGCGTACTAGGCTATTGCTCCCGGACATTACCAAGGAGAACAAAAGATTACACTATACCTCATTTACAAAATATAGCACAATATTGTTAATAATGACACTTTTATTGCTTATTATTTCACAATAATATAAAGAAAAATTATATTTATAAAAGAAATAGTTCAAAGATATTTCATACTAGTTACCAAAAATAATACTGCAATTTTACAATTGTTGATCCTGAACAACGCCGAGGAGAAATAAATGTCACGGTCAATTTTTTAATTCTCTTCTTACATACATTTTACCCATTATGGCCTGAATTATGATGTAGATGATTAAAAAAATCTATTGTTAATTTTAGTTAGTTTAAAGGATAATGATACAGTGATTGTCTTCAAACCGGAAAAATTATGAAGTTCAATAGTTGAACTACTACCGACAATTTTTGAATTTCATAAACTTACCTTTATTAATATCTACAGTGTCCGTAAAAAGTGTGTTTATGAAAACAAACGAAATGCAAGCAATGGACAGTTGCGATGAAATCAGCCAAGAGAAAGATCCAGGATGTAATCAGCTTTCCTTTGACTTCATTCGAAAGCTTAGAGACAGCCGACTGTCTCCTATGCCACCTGCAACTCCATCCTATTCTGTAACTAGCTGTACCCGGCCACGCGTTGCTGTGGCTCAGTTTGTTAAAATGGAACACATGTGAAAGTAGAGAAAAGTTTGATTCTTTTTTTCAAGAGAATGTACAAATTATTTATTTTTTTAACAGATGTTAAGAAAATAAACAGAAAAATACTTCCATCATTAATTATGCAAAAAAATAAATAAAATGTTGATTTAGTGTTTCAATATGCTTATAAATTACGATAAAACTTGCTGAGTATGCACTGTTTTACGGTTGTTGTAAAAATGGAACGGAAACTTAAATTTCGCTTCATTTTAATCTTTCTTAATTTTTTAATTGTCCCCCCCAACGAATATAATCAAAACAGTAACATTCAACAATTGTACTTTATGTATATAAAACACAAAATGGGTGTTTGTATTACTGTACACATAGATTCGAAAAAGTTGTCAAAAAACAAATATATAACAAATAAATGTTATCAAAGCAAAGATAAGTTACTTTTCTGCCAAACTGGATATATTTTTCGTGTTTTTATTCAATGTAACATATTTATTCAGCTCGAAAAACATACAGTGTTTACCGATGTATTCGAAAATTCAAGATGGCGTCTCACACCCTCTTTAACACCGTAAGTATAGAAAAAGGTGTTATAAATAAATAACTATACAAAATACTATTAAAAACCCGCCGAATATATGTCAACCTATGTCACGGTAACATATATTGAGCGTGTTTTTAACAGTATTTTATCCGGTTTTTTATTTATAACATCTTTTCCCACACTTACCGTGTTAAAGAGAGAATCAGACGCCATCTTGAATGTTCCAATACATCGGTAAACACTGTATGGTTTTCGAGCTGAATAAACATGTTACATTGAATAAAAACACGAAAAATATATCCAGTTTGGTAGAAAAGTAACTTATCTTGCCTTTGATAACATTTATTTGTTATATATTTCTTTTTGGACAACTTTTTCGAATCTATGTGTACAGTAATACAAACTCCACAAAATATTTATTAAAAAAAAAAAAATTTTTTAAAAAGTTTATAACGAAAGGGAAATAATTCCATTTTTAAACGAAAAAGTCAGTTTACCTAACTTACTGTATTAATGCTATTTTTTAAGCAAGAAAAAAAGTTAAATATCCAGATACGCTACTACAGAACACCGACCACTCTAATTTGTTTTTTACAGGTAATTGAGGTCGCTGACAACGAATCTGATAGTCAAACTTGGGGCAAATTTACCGTTTGCATGGTATTTACCCCTGAACCCACGAACTTCTTTCCACCATTTTGCAGCTTCCGTTTATGCTACGCGCATGCACGCTGTAGCATAAACGACGGCTTCACCAAGCAAACTACGTTGGGGGGAGGGGACTTTTTTTCTTCCAGGACATAGAATTTTCTAATTTTCAAAAATACATTATAGCGCTTTTTGGGTGGAAAATTTAAAATTAGCTGAAAAAGAAATAAAATAAGAAAAGGAAAGCACACCAAGGTGGAGTAGGGGGGGGGGTAATTTATCTGTTTTTTTTTTTTTTACCTGGAACATCGATTTTTCAAATTTTCCGTAAGTAACGCACCGACATTTACCAATTAGAACACCATTTAACATTTTCCGAAGATTTTACTTTGTACATTGGGGCACGAGCGGGGGGGGGATGTGATGTTGGCGCGCGCGCGCCCCAACATCACCCCCCCCCAAACAAATTAGAGTGGTCGGTGTTCTGTAGTAGCGTATCTGGATATTTACCAAAAAAAAATATTTAGGTTTGGCTATAAATTCCTAAACTCATTTCACCCTAAATAATTTAGGTGACTGAAATAGGAATCTAATTGAATCTTTAATTTTTTGAATAGTATGTGAGAAATTCATTTTTCTTCGAGTTATATTGAATTCATTAATACGGACTTTAGGGGCTTTTTTTCGTAATGTTACTGTAAAAATTACTTTTTATTGTTACAAATTACGATGCTTTAAAAAAAAGCAAAAATAAATTCTTGCGTTTTTTATTTACTACTGAAAACCATAACTTTAGTAAAGGTATTTTTTGTTTAAACAAAATAAAACATTTTCACTAAGAGTTAAGTAAAAATAATTAGTTCATTATATTCTGCGATCATTATTTGAAAAATACTGCAATTTTCATTAAAATTGGTTAATTTCCTGATTTTTGGTGAATTTTTAAGTAAAGGGAGGAGTCAAAATGTGTATACACTTTAAGCGTCGGCATTCATTTTGCGACCACGTGTGGTTAATTTAAATTAAAGTTCAATCACATGGTTACATTATCAATAATCATGTAATTAAACCCATTGAAAATTTACCGATATTGTAAACACATTCTGTTTACATTAAGCCTATAGTGTTTTTTTAGTGACGCAATGTTGTCAACTGAAATTTAAAACAAACCTGCGAGATCAGGAGAAAGAAATGTCCAGAAAATCGCTCTGAAATTTTCCAAAATCGCTAATCCCCCCCCCAAAAAAAAAACTCCATAATGTTCCGTGTTTTCTCACTATGGGTTTGTATTACTGTACACATAGATTCGAAAAAGTTGTCAAAAAACAAATATATAACAAATAAATGTTATCAAAGGCAAGATAAGTTACTCTTCTACCTAACTGGATATATTTTTCGTGTTTTTATTCAATGTAACATGTTTATTCAGCTCGAAAATTATATAGTGTTTACCGATGTATTGGAACATTCAAAATGGAGTCTGATTCTCTCTTTAACACGGTAAGTTTGGGAAAAGATGTTATAAATAAAAAAACCGAATAAAATACTGTTAAAAACTCGCTCAGTACATGTTTCTGTGACATAGGTTGACATATATTCGGCGGGTTTTTAATAGTATTTTGTATAGTTATTTATTTATAACACCTTTTTCTATACTTACGGTGTTAAAGAGGGTGTGAGACGCCATCTTGAATTTTCGAATACATCGGTAAACACTGTATGTTTTTCGAGCTGAATAAATATGTTACATTGAATAAAAACACGAAAAATATATTCAGTTTGGTAGAAAAGTAACTTATCTTGGCTTTGATAACATTTATTTGTTATATATTTGTTTTTTTTTTTTTGACAACTTTTTCGAATCTATGTGTACAGTAATACAAACCCCCTTCGGAGGTTAGAATGCCCCCCCCTAAAATGTACTTGGAAAAATCGATTTTATAGTGAGATTTAAGAATGGTTAGTCGAAAAAAAGGTGAAAAACAAAACAAATAAGCAATAAATAACTATTACCAAAGGCAATAAATGCTACTTTTTTTTACTTACATGAATCAGTTTATTTTATGTTTTAAAGTATTTTCAAGCGCTTTTCTTTATTGTTTAATAAAAGTAAAAAATAAAAAAAAGAAGTCGTATTATCGTCTGACAGCAATCGCCCGATCCATGACTAACGTGTAGTAACGTAAACCGGCCCCCAAGAAAAAGAACAAAAAAGGAAGTCCATGTACGTGAATATCGCCGCATATAAAACTCTATTTACCTGAATGTCGTCTGGTAAGTGGTACGGTGAAAAAGCAAAGGAACGTGGCACAAATAGAGTTGGATACACAAGTAAGAGTCGTAGAGTGATAAAGTGTAAGTAAAACCTGGAATATCAGGTTGTTTCGTTTCGTTTTAACAATGGAAAGAGCAGAAAAAGGAAAGAAAAGAAAGAAAGAAGGAAAGACCGAATGGAAAGATTATGAAGGAAGTTTGGTAAGAAATAGCTTTACAAAAGTGAAATATCGTGTAGACTGAAAACATAGGAAAGTAGTCCCCCCACCACCATCAGCACAACAAAAGAAAATGAAAATGTAACGATGTTAAACATGCCGTCGCGTAAATCGCAGTTCTGATTTTTAGAAAACCCTACCAACGCGAGTCTAAAGTTAATGTAAGTCGAGTATTCGAAGTAATGTGTTCGGTAATGCAATTCAAGATAACGTATAGCGTTTAGTTTGTGTTTATGTTTATGGAAAGAAAGAGAAACATAGGGAAGTACCCCCACCACCATCACCCAAAAAGCGAAAAAGACAACGAAAGGTAAGAAAGAAAGAAAAAAAGAACGAAAGGAAAGAGCAAAACGGAAGTTGTGCTTGTGAAAGTAAGTTTGGTGCGTTTCACGTAAATGTCAATTCAGGTTTTCATTAAACTCTAACCACGCGGGTTATAACGAAATCTAAGTAATGTAATTGTGAATTCAATTCCAGGTAACGGATTGTGTTCTGTTTTAATCTAATTTTATTATAATAAATGCTTTATAAATTGTGTTTATGTTTTATGCTAACCAATGGCAAAGTAAGCGTGGTTCGTTTCAGCGTAGTCCAGTCCAGTTTTTAGATAAATTCTAACCGGTGGTCGGTTTTAAATGTCTCCTGTGAACGGTCTGGAACGGTGTAAGTGAGTGGCAGTGGAAGGATGAATTTAGTAGAGAGATTATACTTTACTACTTCCATTAAATGTAACCGATTTTTACAGTGGACTCTCACCAGACAGAATATAGGAAACTGATCAGCGAGATACTGGATATGTAATAAGCCTATAGCATACGGCAGATGTCGTGATTCAGTTTGTGAATGATACGGCTGCACCAAATGTATACAGGTGCAGTCCTATAAAGGTCAAAGTTGGAGGGGGAAAAATGAGTTCATTTTATTTATATAGAAGATAGATAGAAGATAGATAGAATAGAAGAGAAGAAGAGAAGATAAATGTAACCGATTTTTACAGTGGACTCTCACCAGACAGAATATAGGAAACTCTGATCAGCGAGATACTGGATATGTAATAAGCCTATAGCATACGGCAGATGTCGTGATTCAGTTTGTGAATGATACGGCTGCACCAAATGTATACAGGTGCAGTCCTATAAAGGTCAAAGTTGGAGGGGAAAAATGAGTTCATTTTATTTATATAGAGAAGATAATGTAAATAGCCGCCTGCATTCGTGTTATGTGATCCAGAGGGGGAATCAAGCTAGCCATAAAGGTTAAAGTCTACTAAGCACTCGTCCGCACCATTCTCTTCTACTGTTTTGAGTCCTGGCCGATGAGAGCTGCTGATCTTCGTAGACTGGAAGTTTTTTATCATTTCCATCTGCGATGCCTTCTGCGTGTGCCTTTCCAACACTTCCTGCTGAACGCTGTGGTTCGAGCGTGGGGTCATATCACCATAGCACCAAAAGTAATACTGTAAGCTTACGATTTTTTACCCGGGAAACACCGATTAGAACAACAATCAATTTCTAATTTCTTGTTCCCACTCTAATTTCACAATAATATGAAGATAAATGATAGTCACGTGAACAATAGTCCGAAGGGATTTAATATATATCACTTACCAAAAGTACTAATGTAATCTTTTAATTATTGATTCCAACAATGCCGAGTAAAACATATTGTTATAATCAATTCCTAATTTGATGCCCCCCTTTCCATTTAAATAATAATTGGAATATTGTACTTCATTAATAATAATACAGGGTGACCCCCCCCCCAAAAAAAAAGCTAAATGGAGGCCATCTAGAACATATGCTGTAGAACGGAGAGAAAAAAAGGCCAAATACCCTAGTGTTTTGATGTGATGTTTTGAATATAATAAACTAGTTATGACGAAAGTTTCATTTCATTCGGACAAAACACGAAGAAACAGGGCCTAATTAGAGTTGGACCCATTTTGGGGGGTCACCCTGTATTATTGTTTTCCGAAATGATAAGTAATTTTTTTATTCATCATAAAAAGACTAATGTTTTTTAGTCCGGGCTAAGCGGTTTTCAAACACTCTTGAATACTTTTTCTACAAATTATAACACTTACCAGGAGTTATACATTTTAATATTATGTCTTAATAAAGTTAAGTTGACAATTTGTTTTCTATTTACTTTATTGGCGACTTGTCCATAAGAATAATTATAAACGGTAAAATTATCGTTTTCCAAAACCAATGAAAAATGACTCAGAAATTCAGTCATCTATAATATAAATCTCACCTGTCTGTTGAAATGTATGTGTTTATGTATGTATGTATGTCTGCCTTAAACTTTCGACAGAGGCGACGGAAGATCAGTATCGTTTTGAAGCTCGACCCTTCAGACGACAAATATAAAAAATTAGCTTAAAATCATTAATTCCTCCACCCTCATCTGGGCACTTTTCAACAAGGAGGGGTCGCTTTTTTGCCGATATTTTCGAAAATTATCCCCTCTTTTCGATTGACTAGCTTTAATTTAAACCTTCGCCACTTCCGGTATGGCGATGTATGCAACGGAAAAAAACGTCCCGATTTTTTTTCACGTTCTTTTCTACCTGCGCGGTACAACTTCCAGCCTGCCTGCCTACTACCACTTTTTTGCTATTTTTTTGCTCAGCACACACCTCCAAACACTCAGGCAACGCCCGGCTTCAGGCTAGTAATTTACTATACAATAATAACATTAAAAATATGTTTATTTACTATATAAAATCTTTAATCATTTTCTGTCTTTAACACACTTGTTCTCTTCAACATATAGAGCACTTTTAGGTTACTACCTTATCTATCCAGGATATTGACTACTTTGAATTTTCATATACCACACCAGAAACAGACCAGTGAAGTTTAAATACACTTGCTCAAACAAGGATATTGAATATTTAAAAATGGAGTACTAGTGTAATTCAGCGACCCCCCCACACCATCCCGATTCTAGATAATATATTACAAGTGAAAAGATAAACGCACAAAAAGCTTACAAAGCGCTACTGAATTAAATAAAGTTAAATGACTCTCCTCTTGCCGATCACTACGCTAACCAAGTTTCTCATCCCGCCATCTTTTGTAGAGAAACGATGGTGCAAATACCATATAAGAAACTATAAGTTAAATTTAAAGTTCGCGTTTATTAAAATTTATGATTTAATTTTTTAAAAATGTGGGATCAATTTCTGTTCTGTATTACTACATGATAATACTAGGCACCTTCAATAAGTTTCCAGACTTTTTCGTATGGCCACTTTTATTGATAGTACATGAAATTCTAATTCTCTTCGAAATAATCTCCTATCGGTTGCAATGCACTTGTTGTACCGTTCTAACAACTTCTGGAAGCACCCATGGAAGTCCTTTTGTGTGAGCATTTCAGGAACCCTCCTCAATCGTCTCATAACGACAGTCTCTTCCTTGAGCTTAGGGAATAACCAAAAGTTACAGGTAACAAGATTTGAACGATAGAAAGAGTAAAAAACTGTCTTGATGCCAATCTTTGTCAAATAGCCTTTCACAAGACTGGTGAATTCGCTCAAATAATCCACATCTTCTGTTTTTCGCGAATAATTGTGTGTATAATTCCCACACTCATATCAAACTGTGCACTTAGTGTCTCTATAAAAACCCGACAGTCATTCATGAAATTCTTTATTTGTCCAATCAACTCTGGTGTTCTGACATCCTTACTCCTCCAACACCTATCATCATCCCTCTGCCTTCCTTGAATATCTTATGTCACTCCAAAAACTGATGCTAGATTCATGCACGATTGCCCAAAAGCAGTCTGAAGCATACCATACATTTCCGTGGCATGTTTTCCACGTTTGAAATATAATTTTATTGGATTTTTATATATAAAATTCACTTTTTATGTCCATGTCTATGTATATCTGTGTATATATGATTTCGAAAGGACTGGACCAATTTTTTTTTTTTAATTTGACACAAATGCACTTTATTTGTCTTAGAGTATTTTTAGATAGGTTTTGTATTGGAATGCCTCTGATAAATATTGAAAGTCGATAAAGAAATACAAATTACAGTTTTAAATCACATTAATCTATATTAAAACTTTTTGGATTTTGCTTGCTTGTTTGTCCCCGTACCCTCTTGATATCATCAAGAGGGCACGGGGACAAACATCCTCCACTCTTTGGGACAGATGGCGGGATACTGAATGTAAGTAATAAACAGTTGCAATCTGGAGGTACCGAGAATCTACTCAGATACTGAACTAACATGTACAAGGCGTGTTTGAATGAATTACCCCTTTATTTATGCCGTTATAGTCATTTATTTATGACTGAACGAATTATATATATATATATATATATATATATATATATATATATATATATATAAAGACTTTTATGCGTACATAATTTTATACGACACTTGAATAACACCGGCCATAGTGCCATTATTGAGGGTTTGCTTTTTCCCCTACCGTTTAAACATAAACAATTAAAGAAGAAAATTTTACAAAGAAAAAAAAAACTAAAATACACTTCGAAAATATATTCTCCGAAGCTCTAATTGTATATTTAAAAACATAAGTTAGATAAAAAGGGGTGAATAAAGGATAGGGCAGAACAAAAGATCTATCGAGACGTCTTTCAGACGACACTTTTCAAGATTAACGTTGTCAACTGGGGAGGAAATACCGTTTAAAAACGTGGTCAAAAGATCATAAATTATTAGCGAAGGTTAAAAATAATGTATGGGATATAGGAGAAAAGGAAACAATCTCAATGAAAATCCATTAGTTCCAAATTATGGGTATATTCTGTTTGTTTACACAGAGACGGTTGACGTAAATTAATGGATAGTGCCTCGAGAATTTTAAAGTAAATTTTCGAGCGTGCTCTGTGTATGATCTAGACAGTTTCATCAGTGTATCCGCCAGTGCAGATTTTGCACTGTAATAAATGTTTACTGATGGCCGACTTATGAGCCTTTCAATGCCGGATGTTGGCCATTTTTTGTACCCACGTATCGAATGGGGGGCATGTTGTTAAATTCTACCATTGAAACGTTGAATGGTATGGCCCACGTAGCCAGCTTCGCACTGACCGTTAAACCGATAAACAACCATATTATATTGATTGGTAGTGATATCATCCCTTCGAAAGGTGGGGAAAGCATTTAATCTAAATACCGTTCGAACACCAATCCCAGGGAGTTTCACATATATTGGACATTTTTGAGGCCCACAAAAGTCTCACCTTTAAACCACAAGATTTTATCCCTTATACATTTTTTAATTATGTGTAAAGGATAACCATTGGCCTAAACAACATTAGTTATGCACCGTCAAAAAGAATATACCAATAATTTGGAAAGTATGGGTATTCATTGAGATAGTGTCCTTTTCTCCTATTCCACATATATTTTTTCTTACCCTCGCTAATAATTTCTGGTCTTTTGACCACGTTTTTAAACGATATTTCTTCCCCGTTGCAACGTTAATTTGAAAAGCGTTGACTGAAAGATCTTTCGATAGTTTTTTTCCACCCCACACCTTATTTCCCCCATTTATCTAATTTATGTTTTAAAACATACAATTAGAGTTAGAAGAAAAATATTTTAGAAGTGTATTTTAGTTTTCTTTTTGTGTTGAATATTCTTTTTTAATAGTTTATGCTTAAACTATAAAAAAGTAAACCCTCAACAATTAATAATGACACTACTCCCAGCGTTATTCAAATATTATATATGTGTGTGTGTGTGTGTGTGTGTGTGCGCGCGCACGTGTGTGTGTCTATCTATCTATCTATCTATCTATCTATCTATATACCTATAAAAGTGAAAATGTCTGTGTGTCTGTCTGTGTGTCGGTGTATATTTCCCTACGCAATAACTCTGTCAATTTTTAGTCTACAGATTCGAAATTTGATATACAGGGTACTGAGATTCGGGAAAATCGATGTGATCGGTTTTCTGCAAAAAATTGGCTATTAATGAGTCAAAGTTCAACGATTTGACCTTTGAGAACTCTACCAAACGCCTCCGACAATTTTGGGTCTAAACACTTTAAATTTTAGATATAGGTTCCTTGGACATGGATCTAACTCAATAACTCGATTTGAGCCAAAAACAATAAATGTTAAGGGGTCATAATAGAGGTCAAAGTTAAAAAAATTGACCGTTTTTTTATTTGTTTTTTTTGTTTTTTGTTTTTTTGTTTTTTTGCTCAGCATACACCGCCAACCCTACACTCGGGCAACGCCGGGCTGAAATGCTAGTCTACATATCTATAAAAGTGAAAGTGTATGTCTGTGTGTTTGTGTGTCTGTGTGTGTGTGCATTTCCCTATGCAATAACTCTGTCAATTTTTAGTCTACAGACTCGAAATTTGATATACAGGGTACTGAGATTTGGGAAAATCGATGTGATCGGTTGTCTGCAAGAAATTTCGCTGTTAAGGGGTCAAAGTTCAACGATTTGACCTTTGAGAACTCTACCAAATTCCTCCGACAATATTTAGTTCTACACACTTTAAATGTTAGATATAGGTTCCTTGTACATGGATCTAACTTAATAACTTTATTTGAACCCAAAACAGTAAAAGTTTGGGGGTCATAATAGGGGTCAAAATTTAAAAAATTGACCGCTGCTTTTGGGGATTTTTTTTGCTCAGTATACACCTCCAAATACCCGGGCAACGCCGGGCACCCATGCTAGTATATCTATAAAAGTGAACGTTTCTGTGTATCTGTGTGTGTGTGCCTGTGTGTGTATATGTCCATACGCAATAACTCTGTCAATTTAAAGTCTACAGGCTCGAAATATGATATACTAGGTACTGAGATTTGGGAAAATCGATGTGATCGGTTTTCTGCAAGAAATTTGGCTATTAATGGGTCAAAGTTCAACGATTTGACCTTTGAGCACTCTACCAAATTCCTCCGACAATTTTGGGTCTAAACACTTTAAATTTTAGATATAGGTTCCTTGGACATGGATCTAACTTAATAACTTGATTTGAGCCCAAAACAATAAATGTTTGGGAGTCATAATAAGAGTAAAATATTTAAGAAATTGACTGCTTTTTTTTGTTGCTCAACATACACCTCCAAACACCCGGGCAATATATATATATATATATATATATATATATATATATATATATATACACACATACTGCATGGGTATATATATATATATATATATATATATATATATATATATATATATATATATATATATATACCCACTTTTCATTGTTAATTTTGTTTTGGTAAAATAACAGTGATTACAATTTTTTTTTTAAAGTAAACGAATTTTTTTTTCTTTTTACTTACAGAAACATCTTTGTATTTTTGACTGGTATTCTGTTAAATATTCTCCTTTATATCTGAAAAATATCTTTATTTTTTACAAAAACAAAACAAAAAAAGCGGTAAGAGCATCTATTCAGTTACTGAACTAATACGTACAAGGCGTGTTTGAACCAATTCCCCATTTAATCATGTCGTTATATTTATTTATTTACGACTGAATTAATTAGTTCAACCAAATCATAAGGATTAAAATAATTTAGTTAGACCAGGATAATGTATAATGCAACTAGGTTTAGACGTGGTAATACACCTTTCTATTTTGTGAGCGCATTATTGAGTTTTTGTATATTCGGATGTCGAAACAGACTCTAAGATGCAATAAGCCAACACAGCCTTTTCGGGGAAAATAGGGGACAGACCACGGTTAATAGACCACGGTTAAAGAGAGACATTAATTTAAATACCACAACAAGAGAAATTCACCAAAGTCCAATACAATTTAACGTAGGCTCCACACTGTCAACTGAGTCCCAGCCTCTGCCTCATCGCCGTACTGTTACATCCATGTGCTTGTTTTACATGTAATTTAATGGAATCTGCATGACGGCTTGCAGACCTGGTGAACCCCAACGTAAATACCCCCACTAGCAGCAAAATCCCGCACCTTCAATGAACAGGTCCCCCAATGACAGAAACTTCTCTGAAAGTATCTTCTCTTAAACTGCTAAACTTTGGAATTCCCTCCCGGTATCTTATTTTCCGGGCTGCACTTACATGTGGAAATTTAATTGTTATCTGAACAGATATCTCGCTGCTCAACTCCCTACTTATAATGTCTCGTGTAGACATGGTCTCTAATTCACAGTAACCCCTTACCTCTCAGTGGCAATTTGCCTTGTTTAAGGTGAATTACTTTACAGTCGTGCATGCTGTATTGTTGCTATGTCTGGACCTGTGCCCCAATCTCTAGCCTTTCCTTTAGTTGAAAGTTGTAAAAAGGAGTTTCTAATCTATCAACGCATTATCTGCAAAGCTCCAGCCTCTGCCGCATCTCTTCAGTTTTGCATCCTTGTGTTTATTTCACAAGCACTTTGGAGGAATGCGTTCCAATCACTACACTTGTAACCATCAGAGATGATAATCCCGACTCAACCAACTAGCTGCACCCCCTAAATTGTAGAACTTCCGGACGATTTTTTATCCTAATTTTTTATTTCTTTAGAATTCCATATCGGTTCATTGTGTCCCCGAATGTATCAATATGCATATTTGGGGATCAAAAATCGTGCTGCGTTCCAATCAAGATCCCACATATAAATATGGCATCTATCATAGTAGTCACTTACACTTTACTCGCAATATAAGTTATTTGAGGCGAGCAAAAGTTTTTAAAAAAATAACAAAGGTCGAAACAATTACATTTAACATTTACCAAGATTCACCTTCAAGTAACAGGGAAGAATCAGTATTTTTTTCTTAAATTACAGTGAAATTATTCGAATTTTATACGTAAAAGAAAAGTCGGCTCTTATTTCTTATAGTCAGTTGTTGTTCAATTCTTCGGTTAGCTTTGTATATAAAAATCCACATAACTTGCGAAAGGACGCTCAAAAGATAACTGATACGTAAACTGTTAAAACAGTTAATCATTTGTTGATCTGTGACTATTATATACATACGCTAACCATCCTTGGTTTCAAGAGGTAAATAAATCGTCCCTATTATCGTATCTCGTTAGTTTTCGCTACATAACACCGGATCATTTTAATCTCCTCACATGACTATTGGCCTTTTATATCAGCTGAACTCGATACAGATGACCAACCAAATCTATTTTTATAGTAAGCATTGTCTATGCTGTCGTTCTTGGGCAGATTGACAAAATTAATTTAATGTCAGTAACTAGAATGTCGATTAGACTTCTATCCGTTAAAGCAGGCAAGAGTTATAGCCCGTTCACTTAGAAAGGTTGCTTTATGCTAAATTGAAAGTTAAATTTAAATTAAATTTTTTGCACAAATTCAATTTATAATTTAAATTAATGTAATGTGATTAACATGAAATGAACACAAATTTAATTTTATTATTTAAGTAATAAATACTTTTAATCTCTATTGATCTCTAGCTGTACATCGAACGCATACCATTATACTTAGTTCCCTGCACCTTATCATGGCAAAGGTTTGTTAAAATATCAGCCAGATCGACCCGGTAGTTACCGAGAAAACTTCTAGAGTAAACGTGGTATTGTGGTAACTAATTTCTATTAATCCCTAACGGTTTATATCATAACACTTAATTCGCCGCAACGTATCATAGGAAAGGCCCATACAAAATTTCAGCTGGATCGACCCAGTAGTTTCCGAAGAAAAGTGAAACGAACAAACAAACAAACAAACAGAAATATAATATGGATGTAGCTTGTGTTTTTCCCTCGGCACCAAAATCAATAGAATTTATGCCAATTAGGAAATCGTCTTTTTCTGTTGACTATGGTTTATGGCAAATCCTGTGTAGTTCTAGGAGAGTCTCCCTCCCAAACTTTGCCTTCTCTCATTGATAAGGGGTTGGTTTATAACTAATCGCCTGAGGTGCCTGTAGGGCTGGTCAGGCGCTTTTTACAGACCAGAGTGCTTCTCCTCTGGGGAGCTGTCCCTTTAATCCCACTTCCGATCCTTGTGTTATACTTTCTAGTCGGGAGAGAGAGAAATGCCCAGACACCGTTAGGATCTATTCTGGTTCCATGGGGGGATTGCTGTGTGATATATCCTTTATTAAGAAACGAATGTCGCTCCTAGCTCTATAGTTGTCCTACATAAAATGTTTTAAGTAGTAGTAGTAGTAGTAGTAGTAGTAGTTCTTTATCGATCAAGGTAGGCCATAGGTGATGAATCCTTTGGATTATAGCTTGAGCGATGTGTTATGAAGGACAGGCTGTTGTCTACATAGCATGTCCCTCCCTTCAGGTCATCGCTGAATTAAAAGCGATAAGAAAAATGTTATACTTTGGCATCAATACCATCACAGAAACTGGTAGAACAAAGTTGCATGTAACGCCAAACTGACTTCGGGGTTCCACTTCGGATTGTCCTCGGTGTTTACTTCTGAGTTCTTTCCCATAAGTGGCTATTCAACAATGTAGAGGATGTTTGAAATCAATGTTTACCTTCCTCTGGATGGGCTGCTTTCTAGAGCTGACGAGCACCACGATACTCTAAGCAACTGGTTATGATGCCAGTGACCCGCCTGCACCCGTTCTCTTACCAAGAGCAGCAGGTCTGCGGGGTTGTGTCTAAGGCGTAGGATGCACTAAAATCGCGACTTACTTAACGTTAACAGTGATTTGCAAGTGACGGTTATATACTGAATATTTTTCTTTAAATATACTGCTTTTGTTGTTTTTATTTTTTAAGGGCTACATGTCTGTTAGCACGTTATAAACGTCTCTCCCTTGTTGAAAACCAGCAGGTTTGTTGAATGTGTAGCAAGCACTCTGGTACTGATACGGGGCAGAGAAAATACTTATTGCTAGTTTATATCTGCTCCTGGGGTATTATCAGTAGGTACTTACTTTTACCTGGTGCGGTATTCACTCTTGGGCGAGTTGAGCCGGATTGCTACGAAGAAGGAAGTTTCTGTGGGATATTATCAGCGGACACCGGTTGCGTGTATATTCCGGTTACAGGAGAAAACGACGTTAGATTTTTTTAGTTTTATTTTAGTTTTTGGAAGAGAGACATCACTGTTCTCTCAGATACAGCGCCTAGTATTCTCAAGCAGCCACTCATCATTTACTGGCAAGGTTTAATGTCGCTTACATTCTTTTATCTCATGAAAAATCGTGTATCAACGTAACTAGTGTGAAATATATAGTCAAACTCAATCCGTATCTTACTTATACTGTTTTATAATTAATATATCCCCTACGCTTTGTTTAAATAAAGTACTAGCATTCAAATGGCATGAGCCAAAATTTAAGTCGAAACCGTGGCCTTCGTTATAAAGATGGCCGGCCAGCTGAAAAAATGACGTCATCGCCGAGGTCCCAACAAGCAAGATATGTGGAACTCGTAGACTGTCAATAATGAACAGTAATTTTTACAGACAGCGTTACAAAACTTCAAAATTGGATTAAAATAAAGAAATAAAGAAAGAACACGATTTATACTGAAACTCATCTAATATTAATAATAAAAAATAATTAAAAAAAAAACACAAGTTATTTGTTTAAGTATATTATAAGCAATTGAATATTTCGTTGTATTATAGATTTTAAAGATTAGAATGCGTTCTTTAATTACTTATAAATTACATTTTAAAAAAGTGAAGGAACACGATTTGATTTGAAATAAACTTGAAGTTTATTTAATATAATTAAATGAAAATTATGCATGTAAGATTATGAATATTTGAAGCAGAACACAAGCAAAACATTTGATATGAGTTAAGACAATAAACAAATATTAAAATTAAACTTTTTTTTAAATCAAAATGAATATTTTTTTTTTTAAATCAAAATGAATATTTTTTAATCAAAATGAACCACAATATTTTTTCAAAATCAAAAACAATATTTTTAATAAATTCATGAAATATTGCACAGTAAAAAAATTAACCCAAAGAAAAAATCATGTTTCTTATTTAAGATTATTTCACCACATAACAAAAATAACATGCAAAATCATTTTTTTATATCCATATTTTCAGTTTGTTAAAATACGTGGGTTTGTATTACTGTACACATAGATTCGAAAAAGTTGTCAAAAAACAAATATATAACAAATAAATGTTATCAAAGGCAAGATAAGTTACTTTTCTGCCAAACTGGATATATTTTTCGTGTTTTTATTCAATGTAACATGTTTATTCAGCTCGAAAAACAGTGTTTACCGATGTATTCGAAAATTCCAGATGGCGTCTGATTCTCTCTTTAACACGGTAAGTTTGGGATAAGGTGTTATAAATACAAAACCGGATAAAATACTGTTAAAAACTCGCTCAATATATGTTACCGTGACATAGGTTGATATATATTCGGCGGGTTTTTAATAGTATGTTGTATAGTTTTTTATTTATAACCCCTTATCCCAAACTTACCGTGTTAAAGAGAGAATCAGACGCCATCTTGAATTTTCGAATACATCGGTAAACACTGTTTTTCGAGCTGAATAAACATGTTACATTGAATAAAAACACGAAAAATATTTGGTAGAAAAGTAACTTATCTTGCCTTTGATAACATTTATTTGTTATATATTTGTTTTTGACAACTTTTTCGAATCTGTGTACAGTAATACAAACCCAATTACGTTAATGAAATGAATTGTACTTATTTACTATGCCTCCCCACGGGACAGAGTTAGACACCAGGGTCGTTTTTTAACGTGGAGAAAAGGTACAAAAATAAAAATTGTCTCAGTCGTGAAGGATTTCTCCTCCACCGAAAGAGAACAAGAAATAGAATGCAGCATCTGGAGAACAGATACTACACTTTGATCTGGTCCCGAAGGCCAAGACTGTTTAAGACCACGAGTGAACGCGCGTTTTTTTTTTTTTTAGTTTAGTTTCATATATATATATATATATATATATATATATATATATATATATATATATATATATATATATATATATATATATATATATATATATAAATAAGTATTTTTTAAATTTTATCTTTCTAGCTTTAAAAAAAAGTTTAAAAATTTTATCAACAGGCATAATTTATTTTTAAATATTGAAAAATTTCAGAAAAATGAATTATTGTTAGATTTTTAAAACGTGTGTCAACAGCTTAAAAAAATCGTGTTTTAAAGAGTCGATGTTGTCTCGCATTTTCATTAGTTTTGTATGCTGTAAAAATTTTTTTTTTAATATTAGCAATTTATTTGAAGCTTCTTCTTTTGAATGGTAGAACATTTAGAATGATAATATTGAATTAAATTATAGTTACATCGTGTTAAATACAGGGGGGGAGCACGTTAAAACTTACTTTGCTGAATGGAGATGGTGTAAAATCTTTTTTTTTTTTTACTGCATTATAATTCTTTATCTTTCGGAAATGAAAATACTGTCACTTTTTGGTCCTTTACGATAATTTCCTCAGCAAGTTGGAACGATGCACCGTGAAGGCATTTTAATAAAAAAAGAAATATTACACTGACTTTAAGACGTTACGAATGCCTACCGGTGACTACCGGTGTCACCGGTATGGACTATCCGTGATGACGTCAGCAGATTAAATTATTTTTGCCCACCGGCCATCTTGTCTTTTAAGACGGTCTTGGTCGAAATGCAGTAATAGTTCATAACTTACAGTTATTTATGTGAAACAATTGTTGCAAATTTTCAAACAGTCGAAACATGAGGAAGGGGAAAATATACGGTGCTATAAAATATTTTGCAGTCTCCCAGCAATTTATGTTAACTATTTTTCCCCCTCTTCACAATTCTCGTTATTAAAATTCAATACACGTTTGTCAAAACGCACTTCTGCCCAAAAGAATGCGCTTCTTTGATCAACAGGCTTTTATTGAAACCGTCTGCATTGCCTATGCATATTAGGTGTATTGAAGTCTCGTTACCTTATGAGATCACCAGCCTATAAAAAAATACAGCGTCCACTTTTTTATATCTTTTTTGCCTGATGCAAACACTGCATGCTGTACAAAATCAGGTTTGTACTAATTTTTAATCATCAACCAAGTAATGGATTGATAAGTTTCATTTGAACTCTGCTGCGTAAGAAACAACATCTAAAAGTTATTATACTGGCATTAAATGCGGTTGTTATGTTAAGTTAATTTATGGAAATTGATCCATGCAAGGTATAAAACTACTTGATGTAAGAGGTCAAAATACTATTTTAAGGTCAGCCAATGATAAATGTTTGATTAATAGATTCCAACCCATGAAACAGCAATTGTTTCCACTTTTCCAGAAATATCGCCAATGAAAGTTGAGGACTAAAGAAAAAAATGAAATCCTTTAATGTAAAAAATAAAAACGCATAATGTTAAGAAAAATCATCTATAATTACGTGAAATTTGAACTCAGTTATCAGCATCGTAAAACCTACTCCCTTAATAGTGTGCCTATTATGTTTATATATAAATAGGAAAACTTTTAAAACGCCATAATATTTTACTAGCATACAGGATTGAAACGATAAATTGTCGCAATAGAAAAGAAGACATGATTCCATTTCTATTTGATGAAAACCAGTTTTCTTTTTGTTATCTTGTTTGTTGCAGAATATCTACTAGTTGGCCAGTTGTGTAAAAATCTCAAGAGCAATAGGAGCCTTCTATTATGTCTGAAAGTGACACGATGTAAAACGAGAAAGATCGGAGAAGGGCCACTGTACAACTCATGCTCTCCAAACAGATTCAAGTTATGACAACAGGACCATTGCTAGCACGCTCAAAATGCATCACTGGATTGCCATGAATAACAGGGGCGTGCCCAGGGTGATAAAAAAACAAAGTTTCTAGCCACGATTATGGTCTTTGGTGTGGTTTAAAGTGAGGGCTACATAATGCCACCTCATATCTTCGAAGTCAGCTTGAAATTCAACATGAACTGCACTTAGATGTGCTCGAGAGTGTGGTGATTTCCTGGTGGAATTAAATGGCCGCTGACAGACCTTGGATGTGGTAGCAGGACTCGGCGCGCCGGCCCACAAGTTCAAAGAGACCCAGACTTGCCTTCAAAAGGAGTGTAACGATTTGTACCGTTCTGTCATTGCCCTCCTCCTCCGCCGACCTGAACCCGCTGGGCTACTTCGTTTGGTCATATGTCGAGAACCTCGTCAACATGATCTTCCATGACAGCAAAACCAGTCTGATCGCTCGCCGCCCTGAACCGAGTATTCGCCGAGCTCCCGCCGGCGCTTGTGGAAAAGGCATGCTCCCAGTTCTGAACCCCTAAATTGATTTTTTTTTCAATAAACGTTTTAAAATAAAACTCTAATATTACTTTCTTTAGGGCGACAATTTTATCGTCCAACTCTTTATACATTTGTGGGGTCGTTGTTGCCTATTCCCTCAACACACGTGTATATCTTATGAACTCGGTGTTGCTCGGGAGCAATAATAGTCAGTAAAACTAAAATCTTTGTTCAATTTCGTGTTTTCATTATTATTTTTAATATATTAAAACAAAAGGCTTCGATTCTTTGAACGATGGTAGATAAAAATGGTAAGCCAAATGGGGGCGGGAGAAGAGGGAGGGAAAGAGAAAGATAGAAAAACAGATATAAAAAGTTAGAAAACGTGCATATACTTTTAAACATCTATTTTTATGATCCTCCCTCCCCCGGGTAACTACGGATGACTATCCGAGCTCGTTCAATGGTAGCTTTCTTGTAAAAAGAGAAAAAAATAATCAGTAAGATTATACGATTTCGTTCCGTATGTCTTAATATATGATGGCTCACACTTCCATAGACGAAATGCTATTCTGAGTTATGAAGGATAAATTATGCTTATTCTGTTACGTTGTCTTCTGCTAAAAAAAATAAAATAAAATAACCGACAACCTATATTGACACCTTATCCACTTCCGGTGTTAAAGATTAAGGCACTACGGTGGTGAGCGAGTAGGCTTATCTCGTAAAGTGAGAATATCTATATACTCAACGAAGTTTTGATCTACAGACTTGAAATTTAGTATATAGAGTATTCAGACATTTGGAAAACTTTTAATCAGTTTTCATCCGAAAAAAGGGAATTCTAAAGGGTCAAAATTGAAAAATTGCAACGTTAGGGTCGGGCACCGAATTTTTATCTATTGTCAATTGTTTCACAAGTGCGCATGCGTGAATCGTTCACATGACAAATTACTTATGTTGAGAATAAGTAGGTTTGAAAAAGCTTTTTAAAGATCGTGCCACGCTTGCCTAATGATTATCGTACTTGACTCACAGTTTTTAGGTTTTGGTTTCGATCTCAGTTTGAGCATTGCACCGTTTAGAAAAAAACGGAATATTTGCAAGCACATATCTGTTTTTTCTTACTTCATTTTTAAGGAATTTAACGTCAAGTTTAATACATACAGTATTTCTGTTTTTAATAAATGCAAAATCTGCATTAATTAAAATGTGATATTAATAGGTATTTTAGGATCGAGCTACACCGGGCGGGGTCTGCTAGTATACTTTTAAAAAGTGAGAATCTTTATGTATATGTGTGTATGTGTGTGAGGACACTTCTCAACCTATATACTCAAGGATTTTTTTATCTACAGATTGAAATTTAGTATAGAGGATATGCAGATATTTGGAAAAGTTTTTGAATCGGTATTCATCCGGAAAAAAGAGCTGCTTAGATGTCAAATTTTAAAAATAGAGGCTTGGGAAGGGGGGTCATCATTTCTTTTTTTTCTTCGTTTTTTAGTTTGTTTCGGATTTTTTACCTCACCGTTTTAAAGGAATCTAACGTTATGCTTAATAACGGGCAACGTCGGGTACAAATTCTAGTTAAATATATAAAGTTAGGAATTTACGTCAAATAAGGAATGTGCAACTATCGACACCGTTAGACCCCAATTTATAACAATATGTAATATAGTAATTTATCATAGTATTAATTTTTAGTTTTCGTTGATACATTCTTTGCAGTTTCTCACGTATTCATCAATTCTCTTCCATCCACACACACACATACACACGCACACACACACACACACACACACACACACACACACACACACATATATATATATATATATATATATATATATATATACGAGCAGGATATATATATATATAATGATGATTGCAACGTCTTGTAAGACGAGTGCCACTCCCTCAGACATTTAAAATCCATGAGCCTGAGGGAGTATCTATACAAATATGATGTTACAGAGTCTTAGCTTTCTACGACAGCTAAGTCTCTCTCTCTCTCTCTCTCTCTCTCTCTCTCTCTCTCTCTCTCTCTCTCTCAGTTCAAAATGTTGAGATCCAGCAACAAGCAAGATCAAGATAGCCAGCAACAAATTAAACTGCAGACCAGCTTAATGCGGGTAATGGTCTTCCGCTTTATGGTTTATTAAATCAGAGATTTGCTTCTCCTAGAAAGGTTGCCTTCATCACGGCTTACGGGAGCCCTCTCCGCCCCAATACACATATACACACACAAATATACACGGTGCTAGTTGACCCAGAAAAAGAGTTCATTCGCCCTCATGGTCGGGTCACCGGCGACTAAACTGGTTCCCCCACCAGACTTGTTTGGTGAGGAGGGCGGCTAGTCTCCCTGAAGGATCACATATATATATATATACATATATATATACATACATATATATACATATATATATACATACATATGTATGTATATATATATATATATATATATATATATATATATATATATATATATATATATATATAAGAAGGACCTGTTTTTGTTTTTGCGTTGCTTGAGGAAATACAACAAATGTTTAATAAAAATAATATTATTGAATATTCTTTTTTAATTGCTAATTACTAATGTACCAGAGTTGCTTGCTGGAAGTATGGCTCAAAGCCAAAACATGTACGGCATGAGAATACTCCTACCAAAAAAAATTAAGCTATGATTATCTGGCATTGTATCGCATGTAACTCACATAAAATAGTAACTACGGATGAACTGCTGAAAAATGTAAACAGAGATATAATATTTTTTTAAATTGAATGCGGAAAGAAATTAATAATTTATTATGTAAATTTTTCAAAAAATAAAAGAAAATAATATATATTATTTGATTGGAATTCATTATTAAGATTAGTATCATTTATTAATTTATTAATTGCGGACTATTATCCTCATCTTTCTTAGTTGTTGTTTTATGACGTTTCGGCCAAGTATTCCTCCGGCCTTCGTCAGGTGGTAACGGCGACCTCAGTAATTGCTGAGGCTGGAGTTAGGAGACTCAGAGTTCCTATCCCGTCGCGGTAACCACCTGACGAAGGCCGGAGGAATGATTGGCCAAAACGTCGTGAAACAACAACTAAAAAAGATGAAAATAATAGTCCGCAATAAATAAATTAATAAAAGAAAATACGTTATCGACTAAATTGTTGCACCTGAATACAAATAAAATGTGATTATCTGGCGCGAATAAACGTATATATTTCCGAAAGAACCCTGTTCTTACCAGTGAAATTGTTTTGTAGTTTAGTTGACTGAAGTAGATTTTTTTTTTTTAATTTTAACCTGCCTTTTAATTTATATTATTTTAATTAGAATTAATTATTGAGATGAGTATTATTTTGAGATGAGTATTATTTATTAATTTGTTTATTGCGGACTATTATCCTAATCTTTTTATTTATTTATTTATTTATTTTTTTGGTTGTTGTTTCAGGACGTTTCGGCCAACTATTCCTCTTGCCTTCATCAGGTGGTAACCGCGACGGGATAGGAACTACGATTCTCCTAACTGCATTCTCAGCAATTACTGCCTTTCATAGTTGTTGTAATTTTCGGGACCCGTGACGCAGTGGATAGAGACGTTAAATTTCTACGGTTCCAGGTGAGAATTGTCTGAAGATAGTGGTTTCAATCCTACGCAAAGCCGCCAGAGGCTTACTTCGCCAAAACGTTATGAGACGAGAAGAACTATGGAAGGCAGTAATTGCTGAGAACGCAGTTAAGAGATTCGAAGTTCCTATCCCGTCGCGGTTACCACCTGATGAGGCCAGAGAAATAGTTGACCGAAACGTCGTGAAACAACAATCGAACAAAAGATGCCTTTTAATTATCAGTAATAAATAGTTGCGGTTGTATAAAGTAAAGATAATATGATTTGTGATATTAAAATTAATACAGGTTGTTATTTATTAATTTATTCTAGAATTTCGTATCTGATTAATGTTGTGAAAAGTAAAAAAATTGGGCGGTTAACTATTCATACCTAGCAGTTCTTTGTGTACGTTCGAGTAGAAATACTTATAAATATGAACTTATATAAGTTAAATGATTATTTATAAGAAAACTAGCCTGGGTGCCCGGCGTTGCCCGAGTGTTTGGGGGTGTGTGTTGTCTCTACCAAATTACTCAGCTAATTTTTGGTCTAAACATTTGAAATCTTACATAAAGTATATTCACACATGGATTAAGCTTTTTAATAGGTTTTTGGCCGAAAATCTGGCTGCCAAGGAATCAAAGTTCAAAAGATTTTACCTTTGTGTTCTCTAGCAAACTATTCAGCCAATTTTGGTTCTAAACATTTGAAATTTTACATAAAGGGTATTCAGACATGTATCAAGCTTTTTAATCAACTTTTGGGTGAAAATTTGGCTACCAAGAGATCAATGTTGAATGAATTGACCTTTGCAAACTCTACCAAACTCCTCCGCCAATTTTGAGTCTAAACACTTGAAATTTTAGATGTAAGTTACCTGGAGATGAGTCAAACTTTTTAATATATATATATATGTGCACATAAAATTATGAACAGTACATAGGGTCCGAGCAAAGCCGGGCTGAATTGTTAGTCAAAGCATAAAAAAAGGAAAACACGCAAAAAAGTCAACGTTAGCGAAGTCATTCTTTGTATCAACATCTAATTTGATTCTTTTCGTTATTCTAAAAGATCACTTATAGTTTTGGTATTTTGATTTTGTTTGCGAATATAATTGTGATGTTAAAACCAATGCACGGAGTGCGCGTTTAACCGGAGATGGAAACTAATAGAGAAGGTGTTAATGGTAGAAGGGGGATGAGACAAGAATTTTAATTAGAAATAAAAAGAGGAATACAACTGCATTAGGTGATTGGGTCAGGGAACTTCAGAGAAACGAAAAGGATTTTGAATTGAAATGGTCAATAGTAGATAGGGGGTGTAAGTATAGACCTGGGAAATCAAAAAGGTGCAATCTGTGTTTATTGGAAACCTTCTACATAGTCACTTCGAAAGAAGAAATATTAAATAAAAGGCTGGATGCTATACAGGGATGTCTTCGCCGGAATAGATTTTTGCTATCACGTCTTAAATGTAGCAGAGATAAAATTAAAAAATTAAAAAAAAAAAAATTTTAATTTTAAAAAATAAAACCATTCTGGGAAAAAATAAAAGTTCTTAGGTGCAGAGCCAAAGTTTATATAGCGTTAAATAGCTAAGAATTATATAAGTTAGTTGTAATGAATTATTCAAATCTAGCAAGCAAATCTGAATCCCAACATTTTTCATTATAAACATATTTTAGAAATAAAGACCATGGATTACTAGATAAGAAATTTAGATTTATAATAAAGATTAACAAGGATTAGCAATACTGTCTCGAAACTGGTAACACTTTTTTAGTCATATTGATAGCGAAGTGGTTGATACCGTTCCAGATAAATAAAATAGCTTAACAAATAATTAGCAAAAAAAAAAAAAAAAAAAAGGAAAAAACAGAGAAAAAAGGAAAAGGGAAGAAAAAATTAGTAATTGGGGATTAGAATTAGAATGGGGATTAATTGATACTGTTTTTGGACCAGTAAAACTTGAAAAATTATTACTTTTAAATATTAATCTATTTATAATCGTTTTAATCCAAACAACCAAGGTTAATCCCCACTTTCATTGAAGTTAAACGTACATGGAGCTAAAGATTAGTTTTACTATTAGAATACTTATTAATGGGACATGTATTACTATCGGATAAGTATTTTAGAACTTAATTCCTGAAGCATTATTTTTTATTGAAGCCATGCCTAACCTCAGCAAATTATGGTTTGTTGGCTAACATAGGTTAATTCATTGTAATAAAATTAGTATTATGGTTAACATATGCTTTTAAAACTTATATTTTGAATAAATTAGCCTAGTTCTAATTGAATTAATAAATATATCATAAATGCATATCAGGAATTTACCAAACTAGATACACCGAACGGACCTGGTTATTTCCCCTTTATCGTTAGGAATAATTATTAGAATTTTGGTATCTTATAATTACAATTAATTTTTTTTAATTCTGGACTTACAGAATTATCTCCCTTCTACTTCTAAACTATCCGATAACTATAAATCTTAACAGGAGAGGACGAATAAAAAAATAAAATAAAATATATATATATATATATATATATATATATATATATATATAATAAAAAATATAAAATTAGAAAAAAATAAATAATAGATCGAGATCTTTAATTTTAAATGAAGAATAAAAATGAACTAAATATAAATTAATGTTTAGACTTTATTTCCTTATTGAATAAGTTTTAAACTAAAACCTGTCCTAAATTGCATGAATAAGCATGCAGATAATTTTGTAAATAAACAGAGCAAATAAAGTAAATAAAGTAAAGCAAATTCCCGATACGAAACTTACGTGGTTTCGTAACGATTTAACTTAGTGGATTAGTCCGTTTTCAAAAATAATAAAATAAAAAATTAAAAAGGGAAAAGGAAAAATTACAAAAATTAAAAAATAAATATAAAAAAAATAAGTTTAATTAAATAAAGAAATATAGAAATCTAATCGTATTAATAAAACACATTTAATGGGCATAGGTAATTAGTGGTAATATCGTTTGATATTTAGTTTGAAATTCGTTTTTGTTTTAAATAAAGATACGAAAATAGGTAGCTATATAAATCTTTAAAAAGATATTTAATTTTAAGTTTTTTAAATAAAGGTACGAAAATAAGTAGATACATAAATCTTTTAAAAAAATACTTTGTAAAGGATGCGACAGAGGTAAAGTGTCCCCGCTTGTTTTTTTTCCTCATAAAGGAAATGTTTCTTTTCCTTAATGTTTCATTGTTAAAGTGTTTTTATTAAATAAGTCTGAAGAAAGGCTGTTCTTGTGGAAGTTTTCTAACGACATATTGTTTAAATTTTTCAAAATGGTTTGAAACAATTGTAACTAACAATGGAATACATTTTTTGTTGCTATCAACCCATTTCTTGAACTCTTGGTTTTTGTTAAAACAGTGTGTATATATATATATATATATATATATATATATATATATATATATATATAGATAGATAGATAGATAGATAGATATATTTGCAGTACCTGCTAACCGGAGTTGCCCCTCTCGATAAAAAATATAATATTGTTGTTTTGTTTATTTATTTATTTATTTATTTATTGTTACTGCTGTTGCTTCTTTCGTGTATTTATCATTTATTTTTTTTATTAATGACTGCAATACTTGGTTTCAATTATTTCACATATCACTGTAATAATAAAAAATAAAATCTAAATAAAAATAAGAAATAAAAATAAGGCCAAAAATAAAAAAGAAAACACTTCAAAAACAAATGAAAGTTTTTCGTTTCATTTCGATAATAAAAAAACAAAAAGAAAAACCAATAAAAAGTTTGAATTTGATACGAAAAATAACTGATGAAAATCGGAGAAACACGGAATGTTAGACGTCTTTATTGCAAGGCTTAACGCTATTAAAATCTTAAAAACAAAAATAATCCTTTGGTTGGGCGCGGATCAGAGAGAAATGATTTAATAATTGAAAAGACATTTCCAGCAATATCATAGCTGAAGATCTTGTGAAGTAAACCTTTATGCCATACCCTATCAAAGGCCTTTGATATGTCAAGACCAATTGCCCTAGAAAGGTAGCCTCCGTCGAGAGATTCGCTAATCCTATGCGATATAACTATAAGCACATATGCTGTAGATCTAGCAGAATGTAAACCATATTGCGTGTCACTAAGAAGGTTATTTTTGCTAAGATGGTTGCTTACTTCTCTATTTAACACAGATTCCAGCAACTTACTCATGGCGCACAGGAGACTTATTGACCTGTACTGTGAGGGAGATGAGAGATCATCTGAATTCTTAAATACAGGGCATACTGATGAGATTTTCCAGGGTGACGGGAAGCAATTTCCTTAAGACAATGTTTAAACAGTTTTGTAAGGATGGGCGCAAGTTCTGGTGTAATCTTTTGAGTACTATAATTGGAATACCGTCAGGACCGGTTGCTTTACTAGAATCAAGGTTTTTGATTAGCTTGGCAACATCACGTACAGATATTTGTATATCACATAGCATGTTTTCTGATACAGGAGGAAATATTGGAGGTTGGCGGCCTTGGTCGCAATCGTAAGAATTAGCTGCAAAGTTCGTGGCAAAGAGTTTGGCTTCGTCTGATGCTGACGAGATTACCTCAGGTCCATTTATGAGAGTTGGGATAGACCACACGCTTCGGTTCAAGATTCTGTTTGCTATTTGCCAAAACTGGTGGGAACCAAGCCGCTGCTCAGCTACTTTGGACTTGACGGACTGAGCATACAACTCTCTTGCGTTTTTTATTACTTTTTTACAGTGGTTGCTTGCAGTTTTGAAAGCGGCTTTAGTCTCAGTACATCTATTACGTTGAAAGCAGTTGAAAAAGTGATTTCTATGCGCAATGGCAACAGCACCTTTCGGAAAGAACCACGGCTGACTGTTAGGTTTTTGCTGGAATTTTTTCGAGGGTATGAAAGAGTCTATACCTACAATTAATCATTCCGTCAGGTCTGATACTATAGAGGACGCATCCTTTTAAAACATGGAACGCAGAGGTAGATCTGATATAAATGTGCGGAAGCTGTCCCAGTTAGCCATAGAGTATCGATATACTGTACGATGGAGAGGTACATCTGGGGACTTATTACAATTCATTTTTATCTTAACTGATACAACTGAGTAGTCGGAAGATCCAAGTGAAGACAGAACAGAAGCTGAACATAGTTCAGGGCAAGTTGTGAGAAAGAGGTCTAGGAGACTTGTATACTGGCCGTGAGTATCGGGAACACGGGTGGGTTCGTGAACAATCTGAGTGATGTCATAAGCAATGGAGAAATCATGGAAGAACATCCCCTCATCATCGGTCTTGTTTGAGTGAGTTAACCATTCCACATTGTGAACATTGAAATCTCCACAGACATGAATATTACCTGAAGGATAAGCAGATAGGACGTGGTCAATTTTCTCAGATATGCTTTTAAAGATAGTAACTCCGCTGTTGTGGGGGCGATAGAGAGCAAGTATAAATAGTTTAAACTAGTGCAATCCGGAAGCACATATAGGGTAAGTTAGGATCTTCTCTGGGGATGTCCCTACCACATGGAAATCCATCTTTTATATAGGCACATATTCCATGCCCATGGCGATCTTACGGGTCAGATTCGGAAGTTAAATTAGAGTATCCTTTGATTACAAACTTATCTAGGGAAATGGTCTGTCCAATGCCAATTTTACTTAGAAATAATATGTCTGGTTTAGTCTCCTGTAATTGGGTTTCAACCTTTGGAAGGTTAGAACGTAGAGCCCTGATGTTAGAGAAGGAGACCTGGCAGTGGGGGTCTACGTTAGAAGTTGGAGATCCGGGTTTAATCGTGTGTTTTTTATTGAGACTTTTCATGATGGTGTTTTGGGATTTGTGGACTAGGTCGACAGACATGCCTGAAACAGGGCAGAGAGGGAAAGTAAGAGAGAAATATTTTTGTAGCACATGAAAAGGTAAAGCCGTAACAATTACCTACTAATATGGCATCGAGAGGCCCCATCAGAAGCTACTGCATGGTCCAGAATCCATTCACCAAATGGCAATACAGCAGCCCCAGTATTTGCACCTGCTGATAGGACGGCCTCCTTAGTGGTTCATCCAAGGTTCGGGTCCCTGACTATCAGGCGGATAACGTCAGCCCAGATAAAACGTTTACCTCCAGCACCCTTACTAGTGACATGGCTACAAGGATAGACATAGAAACAGAAAATTTCGGACATCCCTGACGGCTGTTCACGCAAAAAACTGCCAACCTAGAAAACAGCTTTTTCTTCTCCCTTTGTCAGAAAAATCATTCATTAAAAATGAGGACTGATGAACAAATAAAGAGAAGCGAGAGTAACGATAACGCATCCACAATACATTGTCTACTCCCCATTAAAAAAAACAAGAAAAATAAGTATTGCACTTAATAAAAGTCCATTTGGTGTGTTTAAGAGGTGGTTAGGTGAACGAATCCCCTCTCACCAATTGAAAATAAAAACAATTGCAAAACCTGTTATGCTATCAACTTGGAAAATATAAACATTTATAGACAAGAAAAAATCTATGATAAAAAAATTAATAAATAAAAAATAAAAAGTAAAAAAATAAATAAATAAAATACAATATATATTCCAAAGGAACTTGGCAGATAGATTCGGTACATTTTTCCACGAGAAAACCATTTACACAATTAATAAAACAATGAAATAAAAATAAAGATTAAAAACTGAAATAAATATAATATCAGCACTTGCATCTAGAAAAGAAATATTTCAAAATTCATAACTTAACTGCATTATAAGACGTCCTTCGCGGCTGCAAATAGGAATTGCTTTTGTTTGAAATAAAAATGCAGCGTTTTCATTTTTGAAGAGAAAACGGTCATCACGGACATAGTTCGCTACTTAGAAAAGCATGTTCTTTTATAAGTAGTAACGTGTCGACGATTGAGGGAGGGAGGTAAGAAACTAGTATTTTCAGATCTATTTATGCTCTATTTCAAATGAAACTTGCCAGATAGATTCGGTACATCTTTCAACGAGAAAACCATTTACACAATTAATAAAAAAATTAAATAAAAATAAAGATTAAAAACTGGAATAAATATAATATTAGCAGTTGCATCTAGAAAAGAAACATTACAAAATGAGTGAAAAGCAAATATCTTCGTTGAGGCTCATTAATCGCTTTATTTAATGTAAAACTCTGGCCTCCTGTAGCAATAGATGCCATGTTGGATAACGGCTTGATTGTGTGTTCGCTTAAGTCTATAAAATTGTATTCTGGAATAAGGGATCGGTCTGATTTAAGCCAATCAGAATAGCAGGAATGTTGTAAGGGAGAAGTTATTATTTTTCGAATCGATGGACGGGAATTTAACGTTTGGGCTATTAATTTATGAATCAGTTAAGAACGGTTTAACCACAATAGCTATACTATGTGTATAAATCCCTGCGGTGTTTATGCGGATCCGTAGGAGGATTTCAGCAATAAGGAAAAAACCGGGACTACTTCTTCTGTAGGTTAATGCGATAATGCTGATGTAGCTCCTTGGATGGAATCTAGGGTTTTATTTGCTCTTTATAAAGTTACAACAGATACTGGCTAATAGTCTAGGCATAAGAAATTTGTATATGGCATCTGTTGTTGTAAACCTATGGTATTTTAGTCCAGGGGAAAATTGCAACGCTTTCATTATAAATACACACACACACGCACACGCGCGCGCACACACACACACACGCACACACACACATTTAATTTGATTTCTTGGGACAAGCTCTACTTATTGTTGTGTTTTTAATGAGCTTTTTTATTTGGTTGGGGTTACTATATGAATATTAATATATATATTAGTTTTCAGATTACACTTGCTTTTATCGGGTACTCAAGGGTTTTCCTTATTATTTCAATCGTCTTCGTTATTGTTGTTCGTTTTATTTTTTCAGTTATTCCTCTGATTCCTATTTTTCCCATTCTTTTTTCAAAGTTTTTCGGGATTGTTCCTTGTGCTCCTACTATTATATGTATTATTTTGATTTTCTTCATCTTCCATATCCTTTTCAGCTCTCTGGCTAGATCTGTGTATTTGCTCCGTTTCTCCTTTTCTTTGATATTCGCCTTGTGGTCGGCTGAACAGCAAAGTCTACGATGTATTATTATTATTATTATTATTATTATTATTATTATTATTATTATTATTATTATTAATATTATTATTATTATTATCATTATTATCATCATTATTATTATTATTATTATTATTATTATTGCTGCTGCTATTATTATTATTATTATTATTATTATTATTATTATTATTATTGCTGCTGCTGCTATTATTATTATTATTATTATTATTATTATTATTATTATTGACTAACCTGGAGCTTTTAAAGGATCTGATTGGAGACCTGTGGTGTTCTCTAGAAGCTGAGTGACGTCCAGCTCTCTTCTCCTCCTTCGATAGCATTTGCAAATAAATTTGCATCATCGCAACAGCCTCTTACCATTGATTTCTCGCTGGCAGTGGCCATTGGTTTATACTGGAATTTGAGTGGCACTAAGCCTCCCCAAGATCCCAGTTCTCTTCACAATTGTCCAGCGGAGGTCTGGCCAGTGCTCCCTCTTGCATCTTTCCATCCCCCCTGAGCCTTCTCGGCTCTTTGGTATCACTTTTTTATTGGGGGAACGGTGGTGAAACAGTGGAGGGGATGCATGATTGAGGTGTAGAACATGTAGTTCTGCAGCTTCGGTGTTCTTCATTCCCTTTAACGCTTCTTCGTTATATTGGCTTGTGTTATTATCCGCATTCAAGAGTTTTCCTTAATATTTCAGCCGTTTTCATTATCGTTAGGCGTTGTATTTTTGCAGCTATTCCTCTGATTCCAATTTCTGCCATTCTTTTTCTCAGGTTTTTCGGAATTGTTTCTAGTGCTCCTACTATTTTCGGTACTATTTTGATTTTCTTCATCATCCAAATCCCTTTTAACTCTCTGGCTAGCTCTGTGTATTTACTTCGTTTCTCCTTTTCTTTCATACTCACCCTGTGATCAGCTGGGACAGCAAAGTCTACGATTTGACAGGATTTTTCTTTCTTGTTAATTATTACGACATCTGGTATTCTTGCTTGGATGGGTTTGTCCGTTTGTATGTCCATGTCCCATAGGATTTTGTGGTTCTCGTTTTCGAGTGCTGTTGCGAGTTTATGCTTGTATCATTTATCTGTACGCTCAAAATGCAGCCGTTTGCACAATGTCAAGTGTATCGCCCTCCCTACTTGGTCATGCCTGTTTTTGTATTCCTTTTGGGCCAGTTTGCTGCATTCACTTACTATATGGTTTATCGCGTCGTCTCTTTGTCCACAGAGTCTGCATTTGCTGATTTCTTGTGTTGTATCGATCCTTGCTTTGATATGGTTGGTTCTTATCGAGTTATCTTGTGCTGCAGTTATTAGAGATTCAGTTTCTCGGTTTATATGTCCTTTTCGCATCTATGTCCAGGTGTTTTCGTTATTCTCATCTTTTGTCACTCTTATGAATCTTCTTTGGAGTTGATTCTCTTCCCATTTCTCTTTTCTCATTTTGGCTTTTGTCTGTCTGTTTTCTGTTTTGTTGGTTTTCTCCGTGTCTCTCGCTGCCATAATTATCCTTTCAGTGCTTTGCATTATGTATTTTTCTAGTTCTTTTTTTGTGTCCTTCACACAATCTTCTATAGAGAGCAGTCCTCTCCCGCTGTCTTTCCTCTTCACGTAGAGTCTGTCAATATCGTCCTTTGGGTGTAGTGCATTATGCATGGTCATGAGTTTCCTGGTTTTCTGGTCGAGCTGTCTCAGTTCTTCTTTTATCCATCCTATAAACGGTCCAGAGTATCTTACTAGTGACACTGCCCATGTATTTATACCTTTTATTAGGTTTCTACTATATAATTTCGTTTCCAGGAGTTTTCTTGTTCTCCTGAGGTATTCCTTTCCAATTTTCTCTTTTATTTCTGTTGCTCTGATGGTGTCCGCTTCCAGAATTCTCAAGTATGTATAGTCCTATTGTTTTCCTAGTGCCCTCATTTCTGTTTGGTTGGATAGTTCCATGACTTCTGTCGTTTCCAGTTTTCCCTTTTTATAACTACTAGTGCGCACTTTTCCATTCTAAATTCCATTTGGATATCTTGGCTGAAGATCCTGGTAGTGTTAATTAGTGTCTCTACCTCCTTTTCGGTCATTGCAAAAAGTTTCAGATCGTCCATGTACATCAGGTGGTTCATTTTTCCTCCGTATTAGGGAACTTGTATCCGGCTTGGTAATTTCTTAGAATACTATTCCAGGGCATCATGGCTATGATGAACAGTAATGGTGATAATGAGTCTCCTTGGAAGATGCCTCTTTGTATGTTAATTTCTGTTATTTGTTGTCCATCAGCTGTCAGTTCCAGTCTCCATGTTTTCATTCCATTTTCTATTACATTGGTGATCCCGCTTGGTATTTTATACATTTTTAGGCATTCTATTATCCATGCTTGGGGGATCCTGTCGTACGCTTTTTTGTAGTCGATCCATGCCATGGCTAAATTTTTCCTCCTCCTTTTTACCTCCTTTAGAATTGTTTGATCAACATATAGCAGATCATGTGTTCCTCTTTTCCCTTTTTGGCATCCTTTCTGTTCCTCGGGGATGAGTCCACGGTTATTCAGTGAGTGGTAGATTTGTTCCCTCAGTTGTGCTGTCAGTATCTTCCGCATGGTGGGTAGGCACGTGATTGGCCTATAATTGCTGGGGACGGTTCCTTCTTTCGTGTCCTGTAGCAGTGTGATTCTACCTTTTGTCATCCAGTCTGGCACGTTTGCTTCCTGTATACAACTTCTCAGATTTTGGGCTAGCATTTCGTGTAAGGTTGTGAATTTTTTCAACCAGTATGCATTTATCCCGTTGTGCCCTGGTTCTCTCCAGTTTGCCATTTTTCCTATGGTTTTCTTTAGGGTTTCCTTGCTGATTTCATTCACTGTTCCTTCTTCGATTTCTTGTAACTCTTCTTTCATGTCTTTCAGCCATTCGGCATTTCTATTGTGATCTTGTCGTTCTTCCCATATGTTACTCCAGTAGAGTTTTGTTTCTGTCGGATTTGGTTGTTCTGTTTTTGTTTTTCCTCCGTTCACATTTTGGTAGCATTGGCGTTCATTAGTTTCAAATGTTCTGTTTTGTTTGCATTGTTCAGATTTATATCTATATCGCCTCAATCTCGCTTCTTTTGCTTTTATTTTTTGGTCCAGTTCTTCATGTTTCTTGTTTAGCCTCTCCCTGTCAGTTGCATTTCCAATGTTCCGTTTCCTCCACATTGCTTTCTTCCTGTTGATCATTTTGCTTTCTTTTTTATGTTTGTGTATTTGGGTTTCTAGTCTTATTTCCCATCCAGGTTTTTGTCGGTCGGCTTGTCCCCGGTTGTTTTTCTGATTTGAAATTCATACTTACCATTTTGGCGCCTGCGTAAATGAGGTTGTTTAAGACTGTGATTGTGTTTGGGAGGAGCTTGTTAACCTTCTCTGTTTCTGTTTTTAATATCTTCTGCTCTTGGTTCTTTAACGATGGGAGTTTAGTTTTTTCCTCGTTCATGAACGGTGTTATTTTATTTATTTTATTTGCTTCATTCTCTGTTTGTTCTGTTTCATTGTTCTCGGTTTGTCGTCTTCGGTCTTCGTAGGTCCGGGGCCTTTGGTGTTTTTACTTGTGACGCTTCAACTTGTGGTGTTGCTCTACGGGCAGTTCCGTTGGGGAGTGTTTGTTGTTCAGTTTCATCATTTATTTTTCTGTGAATTTCTGCTAGTTCTAGTTTAGAGAGCCAACCTTTCTTGAGTATCAGTCTTGTTTGGTCCGCAATTCTTTGTTCTATCGCTTGGTGGCCACTGGAGAGGTCCTATAGTTCTTTCATTCGTTTCCGATAACCTCCATATCTATATTCAGGATGACTTCTATAATAGCATTTTATTACGAGTCTATTCTCTTTTGTTGTCCATTTCTTTCTTCTTTTTTTCCATTTTGATGATTATCACGGCTGTTTGTTCGGTGTCATTTAGTTCTCTGTCATTAGAGGTTAGGCTTACCTCTTCAGCGTCCATGTTATTTGAGTTTCTGAAATTAAGAAGTTGCCCAACATTCGCAGGATGACGAGCAGGCCCCATGCTGGCTACCGAAGGAGCACCTGCCGATCATGACACCCAGATCTTTCTTCCATGGTTTGAATTATTTGTACTTGACATTTTTCATATTTTTTGATTGTGGCAACACCGAGCCCAGAATTGTTTTACCTGTTGTAGTACTTACCAACACAACAAACGCCCTCGTGTTTATGCCTTGTATAGGCATGCGCGACAACAAAACTTGGGTTTTTATAAGCGGAAGTCTCGAGGTTGTCAGGAATCTACAGGCGCATGCACAAGAGAAGGGATTGAGATAGTGGTATAAAGGCAGGTCGAGTGAGAAGGTTGTTGTCATTGGACGTTACAGTGACGCGTGCGTTAGCAGGTGATTAAGAGGCGGTTTATTTTTGTGTGTCAAGTCGCGCACCTCGGTGAAGATCATATAAATCGTTCACCTCAGTGAAGGTGAAGGTCATAAGCTATTTCGGCGATTTCATTTTGTCTCTTTTCCTGGACAACTATGGCTGGGGCAAAGTTTGATTTATAACTGATACCCGAATTCGATGGATCCACTTCTGCTGTCGACTGGGTCGAAAGGGTTGAGCTGACCTGCAACCTCTGTGAAGTAAAGGGGGTGCATACCGTGATTCCCCTGAGTGGCTGGAGGCGCCCCAAGTGTATATCAGCAACTGAGTGCTGTGAAGAAGGCTGATATTACCTGTATAAAAAATGCTTTATACAAGGCATTTGCCATGGATCCCTGTAGGGCCTACGAAACATTTGCCACTAGGAAGCTCATGCCAGGAGAAACCGTGGACGTCTTCTTCGCGGAGCTGAAGAAACTTGCAGTTCTATTTGGCAATGGAGTGTCAGAGCGAACACTGGCATATGCGTTTGTGGCCGGCCTTCCCACCCATGTTAAGCAACTGTTGAGGGATTCCACCAGCGTATCTGTAACGCCCATGGAACATTTGTTAGAACGCGCTCGAGCCATTATCAGAGATGAGGAGGATCTGAGGGAACCGGTTGTAATGATGGCGCAGGCAGCCAAGACTAATGCTGAAAAGAGTCCCAGTTTGAGACCCACGACCAATGGGAGATGTTTCTGCTGTGGCCAGCGAGGCCATATCGCAAGAAATTGTACTAACAAGGGGCGGGGGCGCCCGCGCGTTTTCCAATGTGGTAGCTATGGACATTTATCCCAAAATTGTGCGGGAAATGCATCAGGGGGCAGGACGTCAGCGCCGCCCTGTTCCCCGGACAAGATTTAATTGAGGCTCAACCGACAATAAATGTGTACGTGGACCAAGTGCTTTGTTCAGCTCTTCTCGACTCCGGGTGCTCACACACCATCATGAGTGCCAAGTTGTGTCGAAACTGGACAAAGCAGAACATCAAAGTAACCACAATAGGTGGCAATACGCAAGCTTGCTATGGAGCCGGAACTGTCAAAGTCCACACAGACTCTGGTGTGGCCGCAAACATTAATGTGCTGGTGATGCGAGGGGATTTGCTGGGATTCGATGTACTGTTGGGATATGATGCTATTAAGGCACTGAAGGGAGTGGTTATCGGAAGAGATGGGACTGTGCGATTTTTGGAAACCCCAGTGTGTGCTTCAGTTCATATTGATCGGCCTGATTTTAAGGTGGACTACGACCCTCACCAAAAAGCATGGACTGCATCGTGGAAGTGGACAAAAGGAAGGGCGCCAACCGAACTCAAGAATAGCATTGCAGAGTACTCGATACCCGACGAGATCCGTAATGAATACGAGAAGGAACTTGAGGCATGGATCCAGGATGGATGGCTGATCCCCTACCCCAACAAGCTGGGACCACCCAAGGGTCTGATTCCCTTAATGGCGGTAGTCCAGCATAACAAATCAAAAGTTCGTCCGGTGCTGGACTATCGTGAACTCAATAGATACATTGAGAGGTACACTGCCGATGCTGACGTGTGCGCCAGCAAGCTGAGAGAATGGCGCCAGAAGGGCTCCAATGTGTCTATAGTAGACTTGCGGAAGGCTTATTTGCAGGTGCGAGTGGATGAGACATTGTGGCCGTTCCAGACAGTGTGGTTCCGGGGGCAGAGATACTGCCTTACTCGGCTTGGTTTTGGGCTGAATGTGGCACCGCAAATCATGAAGACCATCGTAAATGCAGTGTTGTCCCAGGAAAAGACCACTGAGGACGCAACATCGGCCATTATTGATGATGTGTACGTCAATGAAGACGTACAATCTGCGTCGCACGTCAGAGAAAAGTTAGCTCAATTCGGGTTAGAGTGCAAGGATCCCGAACGTCTGAGGGATGGAGCACGGGTATTAGGATTGGACGTTTGCGGGAAAGACGGTACCTTACGATGGAGGCGTGGCAGTGAGATTCCAACCATCCCTGATGTTATTACGCGGCGGACTATTTTTTCCTTGTGTGGGAAACTCATTGGTCACTTACCAGCGTGTGGCTGGTTCCGAGTAGCTGTGGGCGTCATCAAACGCAGGGCAAGTTTAGTAACTACAGGTTGGGATGATGTATCTGATGATACTCTTCTAACTCTGATGACGACGGAAACCCTAGAGAGAGTTAACAAGGAGGATCCTGTCCGTGGAGAATGGTGTGTCGATGGGGACACTGTGAATGTGTGGGTTGACGCTAGTTCTTTGACATTGGGAGTGTTATTGGAGCAACGTGGAAATGTAATTGAAGACGCATGCTGGCTGCGACCCGTGAATGATGCTCAACACATCAACCTGGCGGAACTGGATGCTGTTGTGAAGGGTTTAAATCTGGCACTGCAATGGCAGTCGAAGAAGTTACACTTGTACACGGATTCTCTCTGCGTCTACCACTGGGTGTCCGACACTCTCTCGGGACGAACAAGAGTCCGTACTAAGGCAGCCAGTGAGATGTTAATCCGGCGGAGGCTAAACACCCTGAAGAGTCTGGTATCAGAATATGACCTGTCGGTGAGTGTAACGCTCGTGGCATCACACTGTAATCGTGCAGACCAACTAACCCGTGTGCCTCACAAATGGTATGAAGCTGTGAAGACAGGCGTGGAGTTCACTGCTCGATCTTGCGCAGTTGGCGCGATTAGCTCATGCCAAATACAAAGAATTCATGTGCAGAGTGGACATCCAGGTATCAAAAGAACTTTGTATTTTGCGAGGCGTGTGGACCCGGTAGTGACAAAGGCGGATGTCAGGCAGATCATCAAGCACTGTGAGGCATGTCAGTCTATCGATCCTGCACCTGAGCAATGGCAGAAGGGTCGATTGGAAGTTGAGCATGTGTGGCAACGATTAGCGATGGATATTACCCATTACAGTGGTAAGCCCTTTCTAACCCTTATCGACTGTGGACCCACTCGGTTTGCGGTGTGGTGGCAAATGACCAGGCAGGACTCAGCGAATGTTGTCCTCCAACTGTCATCTATCTTTTCTGAGCGAGGTGCGCCGGAAGAGATATTGACGGACAACGATGCTGCTTTTTGTAGCCACCAAGTTCGGCAGTTGTTGAATGATTGGGGTGTCCGACTACGACTGCGATGTGCTCATCTGCCATCAGGGAATGGCATTGCTGAGAGGAGTCATCGCAGCATCAAGAGAATTGCTGCCAGAAAGCAATGCACCATTACGGAGGCCACGTATTGGTATAACATCACACCAAAGGATGGGAAGACACTAACAACAGCACCGGCCAATGCCATACACAAATACCGTGTTAGGATAAAGGGCATTGACACTGTCCAACCAATCGACGAGGAGAGTTATAACAAATACAAGGTAGGGGATCCAGTTTGGGTTAGACCCCCTGGAAACCGGTGCACCACCAAGTTCAAGCGAGGACGAATATCTGGAGTGGTCAGCCAGCAGTCGGTCCTTGTTGATGGAACCCCACGCCATGTGCGCGATCTTCGCGCGACTAGTGAAGTACATCCCACAACTACAGAGAGCGATGAATCATCAGATGATGAGCTGCTAATGAGTGAGGTCACCGAGCAAGAGAGTGGTAGTTGTAGTTCGTCTAATCAGGCAGGATCAGAGCCAGAACCAGAACCACACTCAGAACCAGAACCAGAACCAGAACCTGAATCCGAGAGTGTAAATACCACCCTTCGCAGAAGCCAACGAACTAAAAGGCCACCCTCGGAGTGCACTCTATGTGATCATCAGATCAGGGGGGAGTGTAGTACTTACCAACACAACAAACGCCCTCATGTTTGTGCCTTGTATAGGCATGCGCGACAACAAAACTTGGGTTCTTATAAGCGGAAGTCTCGAGGTTGTCAGGAATGTACAGGCGCATGCGCAAGAGAAGGGATTGAGATAGTGGTATAAAGGCAGGTCGAGTGAGAAGGTTGTTGTTGTTGTCATTGGACGTTACAGTGACGCGTGCGTTAGCAGGTGATTAAGAGGCGGTTTATTTTTGTGTCAAGTCGCGCACCTCGGTGAAGATCATATAAATCGTTCACCTCGGTGAAGGTGAAGGTCAGACCTGTGGTTCTGCTGCAGGGATAGTGTAACACTCCCATGTATACAGGAGGTATCGTGCACTATCACACATACATACAAGGCATAAACAGCAGTTAAAAAGAAAAGAAAAACAAATAAAAAATAAAGAAATAAAAATAAAAATAAAAAATTCAAATTAGATTTTTTTAATATTATTATTTTAAAAAAAAATTATATATATATAAGAAACTAAATATTTTTAACTAAGTATTCTACTTGGTAGAAGTCGGTAATAATGCTCTGAAAGAAGGCGTTTGATGATAGGTCTACCTTACACCATACTGGTTAATCGCTAGAAATGTTGGATGGGAAGAAGACGAGGAAGGCAATTTCCCCTGATGTGTGATAGTATTTAATTCCCTCGTTCTAAGTCGGGGCAATTTCCACGTTGATATCGCAAACAGGACTGCTTCCGGTTACAAGTTCGGAGCAATATTCAGCTAAGTTATTCGTCAGTCGCCCGCCTGGCCACTTTTCGCATTCATGTTAGAGGATTTGCACTAGTCAAATTTAAATGGACAGACAGAAGTATACATTTATATTGCAATAGAGACTGCTTCCTGAAATAAATTCGAAGTAAGAATTTTTGTCTTTAAAAAAGACAAACTCACATTTCGTTCAATTCTTTTAGAGAGTTTCGGTGCCTTACACGTGTTAAGTTTGTTGTTTTTTTATTACATTTTCACCCCAAACAAGGCAAATTGCCACTTTGGTGTAGGGGCTACTATCAGGGGCAACAACTACTGGGGTACTATGTACGGATTTGGACAGCAAAATGTCGGTTCACGTTACACTTGAACTTCTGAACGTCAGTACTGTTGGGGAAGCAGGGACCTGGAATGGAATTCCAGAGTCTAGCGGTCCTGGGGAAGAAGCTATTGGAGTAAAAAGATATTTTACATCTAGGGATCTCTACAATGTGTGGTGGGATTTAGCAGCCTATCGGGTTTGTCGAGGGTGCTCCCGTTGTGGGGGCACAAGTGATTGCAGTTCGTCAGAGCATTCACCACTAAAATACTTGTAGAAAAGGCAGAAGGATGCAACATTTCGTCGATGGGACAGAGGCTGAAGCTTAGATGCCAGTTCAGGGCCTATCAGATTTGGGACTCTCTTTTGAACCTTGTCAAGGAGCGAGAGACTAGTAGCAGATGCACCAGCCCAGATATGACAGCAATACTCCATACATGGGCGAATGGTGGCCTTATAGAGGTACAGGATACTTTCGGGTGTTAGTAGTTTTCTAGCCCGGTAGAGAGAGAGCCCACGTTTCTTGCAGCGGCCCTGGCAATGCCTTCAATGTAATTGTTCCAACTCATGTTTCCTGTGAACGTTAGGCCAAGGAGTTTGAAAGATGGACTCTCAGATAAAGAGTCGTTGGCCATTGCTATAGGTGGTAGAGAGGGTTTCTTGTAATTATTGGATGAAACTAGTTTAGTCTTGGCAGCATTGAACGCGACCAACCACTTTTGTCCCCATTCCACCACAGATTGGAAGTCTTCCTCTAGTGTTTCTGCCATTTCTTTAGAAATGTGTTCATTCGTCTTCCTGTCGTGCCTGCCATAGAGTGCGGTGTCATCAGCATATATACCCATCTCAGAGGCAATTTTGTCGGGGAGGTCATCTATGAATATAAGGAACAATAGAGGTCCAAGGATAGAACCTTGGGGCACCCCCGCATTTATATAATATTGTTTAGATGTATGACCGTCGAGGACAACCTGGATTTTTCTCTTATCTAAGAAAGATTTAATTATGTTAAGTATTCTACCAGTGATACCGTATGATCTAAGTTTCCTGACGAGACCCCCATGTCATACCCTGTCAAAAGCCTTAGATATATCTAGAGCTACCGCTCTGCTCTCCCCCGCTTTGTCCAGTGAATGATATATACGTTCAGAGATTACAGTTAGGATGTCTGCTGTGGAACGGGCTTGTCTAAATCCATATTAGGACTCGTGTTAAAGTTAATGTCTAGTCGTCGGTCAGTTAGAGTGTAATGATCAGTATGGGAGTCACAGCCCTTTGCTAGTACAAACATACACGCATACACACACACACACACACACACACACACACACATATATATATATATATATATATATATATATATATATATATATATATATATATATACGCAGCATTTCTGCCCGTCTTTGCCAACAAGGAAACAAAAATAAAGAGTACCTCTTTTCTTTTTTTTTTTTTTCCTTAAAGCCAGTCGCCCCTTCTGGTCTTTTTTTCTTGCATTCATGATAATGATAGAGGATTTGCATTAGTCGCATTTAAATGGACAGACAGAATTATACATTTATATTGCAATAGAGACTGCTTCCTTATTATTATTATTATTATTATTATTATTATTATTATTATTATTATTGTCGTCGTCATCGTAGTCATCGTCGCCGTAGTACTCATTATTATTATTATTATTATTATTATTATTATTATTATTATTATTATAGTCGTCTTCTTCATTATTATTATTATTATTATTATTATTATTATTATTATTATTATTGTTATTGTCGTCATCATCGTAGCCATCGTCGCCGTAGTACTCATTATTATTATTATTATTATTATTATTATTATTATTATTATTATTATTATTAGGATTTCTCACGACAGGTCCTTAACTGTGATTACTCACTGATAATGACCAGTAGTGACCCTTAGACTTTTGGTGACAAGTTCCTTTAGATTTCAGTGACTATTTCAAATGATTTATCCTTATCGACGTTTATGATTGATTTTTTTTCACTGGCAACAACCATTAGCTTTATCGGTGATTTGCGTGAAAATAAGCCTTCACAAAGTTCCAGTGTTCTCTGCAGTCTTCCATTGAAGTTTTTTGCTTTTCCTCCTAGGTCTTTCCATTTATTTTGTGCTTCACAATTATTTTTTTAGTATCAACCCAGGCTGATTATTTTTAGGGGTACACAGTTTATAACGTTTATATCAGTTTCAGTTCTTTTGGTTTCATGTGATGGTCCTTCCATGGTTTTGTTTTACTTCTGGTGCAATTTTTATTGTGCTGGTTAGTGTTTTTTGTTTATGTGTGTTATTTCTCGCATTCGAAGATTATTATTAGTTTTTAGTTTTTAGTTTTTATTTTATTATTATTATTATCATTATTATTATTATTATTATTAGTAGTAGTAGTAGTAGTATTACTATTATTATTATTATTGTTATTGTTATTGTTATTATTATTATTATTATTATTATTATTGACTCACATGGAGCTTTCACACAAGTCAACAAACGATCTGATTGGAAACATGTGGTATTCTCTGGAAGCTGAGTGACAACAAGTCTCCCCAGACGTCCAGACCTCTCCACCTCCTTCGATAGCATTTGCAAATGAATTTGCATCATCGCAACAGCCGCTTACCATTGATTTCTCGCTGGTAGTGGCCATTGGTTTATGCTGGAATTTGAGTGGCACTCAGCCTCCTCAAGGTCCCAGTTCTCTTTGCGCTTGTCCAGCCGAGGTCTGGTTGGCGCTCGCTCCTCGGTCTTTCAGTCCTTATTGACCCTTCTCGGCCCTTGGTATCATTTTTTTTTGGGGGGGGATCGGTGATGAAACAATGGGGGGAGTGCATGATGGGGTGTAGAACTTGTAAATATGCAGTTTCGGTGTTCTTCATTCCCTGTAACGTTTATTCGTTATATTGTCTTGTATTATTCTCCGCATTCAAGGTTTTCCTTAATATTTCAGTCGTTTTCATTATCGTTAGTCGTTGCACTTTTGCAGTTATTCCTCTGATTCCAATTTCTGACATTCTTTTTTCGAAGTTTTTCGGGATTGTTCCTAGTGCTCCTACTATTATCGGTACTATTTGGACTTTCTTCATCATCCAAATCCCTTTTAACTCTCTGGCTAGCTCTGTGTATTTACTCCGTTTCTCCTGCAAAGTCCACGATTAGACAGGATTTTTCTTTCTTGTTTCTCTCTGTTTTCTGTTTTGCTTTTTTTTAAAGTGTCTCTCGCTGCCATAATTATTATTTCAGTGTTTTGCATTATGTATTTTTCTAGTCTTTTGTCGTGTCCTTCGCACAGTGAATCTATAGAGATCAGTCCCCTCCCACCGTTATATTATTATTATTATTATTATTATTATTATTATTATTATTGTTGTTGTTGTTGTTGTTGTCGTTGTTGTTGTTGTTGTTGTTGTTGTTGTTGTTGTTATTATTATTATTATTATTATTATTATTATTATTATTTCTCCTTCTCTTTAAGGCCGGATATGCTTTAACAATGCCCGACCAAATGGAAAATCAGAAGAAAACAGCGGAAGTTGTTATGACATCGGAAACAGAAATACGACCTCCAGATGGTGGTTGGGGATGGGTCATATGTTTTGCGACTTTTATGACGAATTTTACGACAACAGGAATGACGTCTTCAAGTGGAATACTTCTGCTGGGTATTCTTGATCTTTACGAGGAATCCGTGGCGAAATCATCCATTGTAGGTTCAATCTTTGCCGGTACTACAATGTTTGGTGGTATGTGTTTTATTAGAATTATTTTCTTTTTTCTGATTTAAAAATAAACTGTTATAGTATTGGTGTAATTATATTAATGATATTATGGATGTATTTTATTGGAAAAATATGTTAGTGATATAACGTTTCTGAATTTTTGAGATTCGTATTATTTTGATTATTTGGACTACTGTTCTCATTTTGAATGTTATGTTCATATTGTTTCGATCGATGTAACCTACGACCTTCTCTAAGTGTGTCTTTTCGAACTGTGCAATCATTCTGTCGAACACAGAACTCTTTCTCTCGGACTCGGAATCTTTCTGTCGAACTCGGGAATCGTTTTGTCGAACTCTGGATATTGTGAAAGTTGGCTTTCTACATAATGACAAGAAGTAAGATTGCCCATCTAAAAATCAAAGCAGGTTTAAGGCTCCTCAAATTCTAACTAATTAGAATTGTTCGCAATGATCCATGGATTAGTGGATAAACTACTTGGTAATATTTCATGGTAATGTTAGACTCTTTTGAAGGTTGAAGGTCCAATCCTCAATGCGGGCGACACTAAGAATCCAATTTCGAATTATTTATGGCTATTAACTTGTCATGGCTGACGAATGGAGAACTGCTACTAATATTTGATTAAATAAAGATTTTCGACCGAAATTCCGTGTAGATTTCAGAGTTCGACATAGAATAGCACTCAAGATGAGTACACTAGTTTGAAAAATTCAAATAATTTGTGCATTGATGATATTTGTGTTGCTACGATTATGAAGTGCATTCAATTATTATATTTCAGGAGTCAACGTGTTCTTTTTTTTTTTGCTTTGTGAATTTTTAAAAGAAAATGGCGCATTAGAGTCGAAATCTCACGATAATTTGTTTTTAATCATTAGTTTTTCGCGTTTTTTTAAGATTTTCATAATATTTCTATCAGCCTGTCTGTCTGTTTGTCTGTATGCCCGTTCCATTTTTCTCGGGAACTACTGGAATGATATGACTGAACTGAGTATGGACCTTTGTTTTTATGAGTAGCAGCGAACAAAGTATTATGGTATCCGCTTGATAAAGTCAATGGATTATAAATTTTAGCCGGTTTCAACGGGCTAAAAGTTCTAGTATATATATATATATATATATATATGTGTGTGTGTGTGTGTGTGTGTGTGTGTGTGTGTGTTTTAATCATTTACTTGAAACGTACTCGGTTTATCTGTCCCAATCATAATTGATTAAAAAGCTTGTTGATTATATGAACTATGTAAGTTTTCCAAAATGATGTTTCTCAGAAACTACTGGAACAATTTAGCTAAAATTGTGTATGAACCTTTGTTATGGTAGGGTGTAACGAACACAGTATAATACTATCCGTTCTATGCACAGTTAGGTATAAATAACGATGAATAAATATTGATATATAACTACAGTCATATCTTGCTACGGTGTGCAGACCGTTTCGATCATCTTTAATCTCATCAGGCAAGAAAATTTAAAAATTAAAAACGTACAAGACTATTTTCAATTTTAGAAAAGAGAAAATGTACTTTGCCAGACGGGCGTGAAGCAAGGTGAGTGTTCTTATGGATTTAAATTTAATTACAAAAATCAAATTTCTGTTAAAGAAGGGGGGTAAAGGGATAGTTGTGGAGGAGGGTTACAGAGAGTTAAAAAAGGGAAAGGATAACACAAAGATATAGATGGGGGTATAAATTGACTAAGAAGGAGAAGGGGAAGGGAGAAATAGGGAATAGGAAGGAGGTCGTACAAATAAAAACAGTTTACACGTAACAAAAAGGGAATGTCAGAAGGCGATATTTACTATTTCATAATTTAAGTCATTTAAAAATTTCTCGACCATGGAGAAAGTTTAACTGAGTTGGATTTATAAACACCCGACGTTTGTCGTTTAATTTTTATTTATTTATTTATTAATTTATTAACAAATTTATTAACTTATTATCTTATTTTTTATAAATTATATCCGGATTACACTGTACATTAACACAGGATCTAATTTGGGACCAGAAAAATCTCTATTATATCCAGTTTTCCTATATCATGGTCTCTTATATCCGGGTTACACTGTATCGTTTGTTGTTTGTTTCGTTTGCATTTTTTTTGTATTCGAAGCTTTTATATATTTCCAGGTCCATTTGTTTTGATATTGATTATGTTTAAAGCAAGCCATCGACAGGCCATGATGGCCGGAGGATTAATTGCTGCGGTGTCGTGTGTGTCCAGTGCCTTTGCTCCCAATGTAGAAACTCTAATCGTTACATATGGCATATTAACAGGTAAGAAATGTTTAAAATATCATAAAGCATAAAAATCATAATCGTGTCATTGTATGTATTAGAATAAACTCGTTCACATTGTATTTTGATTTTTTACTGTTTTAATGAAATTAATGTTGCTTATTTACATTATTGTTCTTTTTAAACTAACGCATTTCAGGTGAAAACATTATTACGTAATTACTTGTACATTTCAAAGCGAAATTAGTAAACATTCTCAAAAATTACAAAAAAATTATCTAGTAGAAAATTAATTATAAATAAAGATAGAATTTATCGAATTACCAAGTTTTATCGTATTCTTTAAATTTGAATATTTGCGCGACCAATTCAGGAATAAACAAAGGAGATAACTCTTACTTAAAATAAGGGTCCGCCATATTGAAGCAAGCTATCTGAGAACGTAATTGCGGATGATATTTGTTTTATTTAAATTACTTCTAACACGTCATCTACTCGATAATTTGTCGTAATTTTTCAAAATTTATGCTAATTTCGCAATGACACTTAAGTACGAAATTATGTTTTCACCGGAAATGTGTTGGTTCAAGAGGTCACAAATGTAAACAAGCGCTAAATTAACTTTTACTTTAATTTAAGAAATTTTTTTTTTTTTTTTTTTTTAGGATTTTCTGTAGCAATGAACTTTTTCGCTGCAAACGTGATGTTAGGATGCTATTTCTCTAAAAAGCGGGCACTTGCTTTAGGGATAGCTGGAAGTGGAGCAGGTTGTGGCGGCATCTTACTGACGTACTTAACAGAGAAAAGTATCTCATTCTACGGCACACGAGGAACATTTCTTTTAATTGGCGGTCTATTCTTAAACTTAACAGTCTACGGAGCCTTGTTTCGTCCACTTAAACCGGTCATAAAAAAAAACTCCAAAATTCCAGGTAAGTATTCAATTGTTTCCACACACACACACACACACACACACACACACACACACACACACACACACACACACACACACTTATATATATATATATATATATATATATATATATATATATATATATATATATATATATATATATATAAAGGCTTTCTCAAGTCTTGACAGACTATGGATACCCATTGTAAGGGTGCCTGCGCGTGAAATTTTTGTGGCAAGAGTTGCACAATCTCCAACCACACCTCTCCTGAGTCGACATTGTTGAATACCAGCGGCAAGTGGAGTTTCAGGGCGTCTGGAAACAATGCCAAGATAAGCGGGAATGGTCATCTATCTGGTACTAGCCAGGCTCAACGTTGTTTAACTTCAGTAAACTGACGAGAACCGGCCCTTATTATTTCCAATAGAGGTAAACGAGATCCCTGTAGGTTTGTTCGGAACCGTTTCTCTTTAGAGGCATCCACAAGATGCTATTTTTTTTTTTTTGAGGTTGACATGTCAGCTTTTGATATCTCGTGTGGGAAGTTGCGAGGAATTAACTCTAAGTCTTTCAGTGCCGACTCAGATAAGTAAAATCCCGATGTCTTCTCTGATACATAAATGACTTGTTTGTTTTTTTAAGGCCAACTTTAATACGTGTAAAAATCATTCGCTTAATGTACAGTAAGTCGTCCGTGATCTTACGTATTCAATGGGTAGTTCGTATTAGCACGTCGCTAGTGCACCCCAATATTTCCAGTATTCCAGAGCCACTCGAATATGTTTGAGCACCAATATCCGCAACGTCTCGGATATGGTGCATTCGGCGGCAAGCCCATCCCCCCTTATCTAAGGCGTGCCCAAATTCGGCATGAGACTCCGGTATCAAGGATACTTCGACTTTTATGTAGGGTGACGGTTCAGGGAGGGACTTCTATTGAATCTACCTCTGCTCGATGCAAGATGTGGTATTGCTGCTAATTTCTGTCTTCGTTCACCAAACGATGATCTTCCCCCCTCATCCTTCTCTGCTGCTGCTAAGTGTTTTTGACTGTTCTCGTGTTGAATCTCTCGTTGACTCTGTTATCAACCTCTTTGGTTTTCTACACACTTTCTTAAGTGTCCAGTAATTCTGCAATTATGGCATCTGAGTTCCCTCGTCGGACAGTTCTTCCGTCATTTTTACACGGTTTATTTCGAGTGGTTTTGGGTTCCTCCCTCTCCCGAGAGAAATCCTTCTCGGACCTCATTGAGCCTAACGTCGAACGTTCATTTAGGCTGATTTGCAAATCCATCGACGCATCCGTTGTCTCTAGACTAACCAGTCTGTGGAATTTCAGTTCCACTGTTGTCAAAATATTGGCTTCGGCCAACAACGTGCACTGGTATTCTGTATTTGCTAGTTCAGCTACGGGTTAGCCAGCCACCATGTTCTCCGAATACTTTATAATTAGTTGGGAACTCTCATTAGGACACTGGACAGTAAAATTGCAAAACCTCGCTTGGAAAGCTCTGTTAAAAACTGTGCATGACCCTCTCGATTTTGCTGTCTCGTACTGTAGAATCTATGCCTGTGTACCTCTTAATGTAAACCTGTGTACCTCTTAATGTAAACCTGTGTACCTCTTGGTGTAAACCTGTGTACCTCTTGGTGTAAACCTTTCAACGTAACGTATATGCTGTAGCAGTGGCTATATTGAGAATTTTGGGCCCTACTGGTTCGAACAAAAGTTTGTTTCCATCGTTCGAGCAAGCTGTTCTTAATTCGTTGCGTATTTTCACAAGGTAGGTTAAACTGCACGTTTGTCTGTACCCGGTATATGTGTCGATGAATAACGCCCAGTCCCTCGCGGTGTAACCATTTTCGATCACACGCCTGTCTGTTTTAGTGTGGGGTCATTTTGGCACATTTCCCTGCCGCCGCGAAGATCACTGTTTTCTTCCTGTAAACTTATCAACTGCTAAACAAGTTGCAAGTAATGTTCGTCATCGCGCTGTCCTGGCGCCAATTTCAGTAAATAAAAATAAATAAATCCCGTAGAAATGGTTCTTGTTTGTAGTGCCATGTAAAGTGGATTTAAAAGTCTACTGACTAATATACTAGCGTTGAATTTATAACACCGCATGACAACCGGTGTTCCATTTTTTCCCGAAACGTCTCATCGGTCGTTCCCATTCTCTACAACTGTCATGAGATTGCATCATTATTATGAGGACAGAAGTCTGTTTGTAGCTTTTCTCATGAACCTCAAGGTGTCGTTTAATAAGTCTCCAGACTTTTTCTTTCTGGGCACTTTTATTGATAAAATTGATATATTAAAAACTAGTCCCCCTCCCCCGAGTAATCTTCTTCGACTACAATGCACTTGTACGGTTCCAAAACCTTCTGGAAGCTCCCATGTAAGTCCTCTTGTGTGAGCATGCCGCTCGTCACAGCCTCTTTCATCAATCGTCCCATAACGACAGCTTCTAATGTTTTCTTTGAACTTAGGGAATTACTGAAAGTCACAGGGGACAAGGGTTATGACGTCTTTTTCTAATCTTCTCTGAGCACCCTATGGGCATACTTCGCGCAAATCTTCAGCATCTTCAGTTATCGCAAATAATCGTACGTAAAGTTCCCACATTGACATAAAACGGCACGTATTTTCTCAATAGGCACACGACATTCGTTATCCATAAAATTCTTTATTTAACCAATCAAATCTCGTGTTCTTACTTCCTTACGCCTTCACAGGCTTTCTTATCATCCTTCACAGACATTCTTCCCTCCTTGAATCTCTCATGCCACTCAAAAACCGATGCTCAATATAGTCGAAAAGCAGTCAGAAACATTCCATACGTTTCTTTGGCATTTTTGCAAGTTTAAAACAGAATATTATTGCATATAGTTCTTTTAAAGTGTCCTCGCGTTCAGATTGCATTTTGGAAATTCACTTGCTGTGACAATGAGGTTTTAGTAGGGTGTATTCCAATTCCTGTTGTAGCTGTTTATTTGAACTTGAAATCATAAAAAAATAGTCAGTCATCTCAAAGCAATAACATACTGAATTTTCAAGAGTCTACGACAATTTTAAATGCCTGTACAAAAAACGTTTGGAAACTTATTGAAGGCACCTTTTACTTTCGAAATAATGCAATAGAAATGTTTATAATTGAAAAATTTGTGAAAAAGCACGGAATTTGGATGTTTATTACAATTTTCAGAGCATCAAATCCATACATCAAATTTGGAATATTTGTTTGAATATTGAAAAAAATTTCGACATTTAATAAACCTTTTAATATCAAATTAAAATATCGATTCACAGCATGACACTAAAAGCTAGTTCAAAACATGAGACGGTGTATACAGGAAAAAAAACGTACCAGATTGGATGACAAAAGGTAAGACCACACTGATACATAAAGACACAGAGAAACGAACCGCCTCCAGCAACTATAAGCTTATCATGTGCTTATCACGATGTGGGAAATACTAATAGCACAACTGAGGGAACAAATTTACCACTCCCTGAATAATTGTGGACTTCTACCCGAAGAACAAAAAGACGCCAAAAACGAAAAAGAGAAGCACATGATCTGATATATATATATATATATATATATATATATATATATATATATATATATGTATATATATGTATATATATGTATGTATATATATATGTATGTATATACATATGTATGTATATACATATATATATGTATATATATATGTATATATATATGTGTGTATATATATATGTATGTATATACATATGTATGTATATATATATATATATATATATATATATATATATATATATATATATATAGCAGATCATGTAAGGGTAAATAGGATAAATAATTTAGCCATGGAATGGATAGACTACAAAAAATCGTACGACAGAATGGATAATAGAATGCTTAAAATAAAATAAAAATACCAAGCAAGATTATCATACAAATAGGCATTATTCACTATCAACATTACTGTTCATCATAGCTATGATGTCCCTGAACAATATATTGAGAAAGTGCTAAACCGGGTACATGTTTTTCAATATAGAGAAAAAAATGAACCAGGACTGTAGGGACAAGAGACACTAATAAGCACTATCAGGATTTTCAGCTAGGATATCCAAATAGTGTTTGGTGTGGAAAAGCGCACACTACTAGTTATAAGAAAGGGAAAGCTGGAGACGCAAACGGCATTGAACGACCCAACCAAACGGAGATGAGAGCATTAGGGGAACAAGACGACTATAAATACTTGGGGGCTCTGGAAGCAGACACCATCTAAGCAACAGAAATAAAAGGGAGAATTGGAAAAGAATACTTTGGGAGAACAAGAAAACTCCTGGAAACTAAATTATATAGCATAAACCTATTAAAAAGAATTAATATATGGGCAGTATCACTAGTAAGATACTCTGAACCGTTCATAGGATGGACCAAAGAAGAAGTGAGACAGCTCGATAAGAAGACTAGAAAACGCATGACAATGTACAAGGTACTACACCCAAAGATGATGTTGACCGACTCTATGTCAAAAGGGAAATACGGCGGGAGAGGACTGGCTTGTATAGAAGATTGTGTGAATTACACAAAAAAAAGAACTAGAAAAATACATAATGCAGAAAACCGAAAAGATAATTATGGCAGCGAGAGACACTGTAAAATTCAACAAAACAAAAAACAGAAAGATGAAGAATAAAACGAGAAAACAAAGGGAAGAGAAACAACTACACGGAAGATTCATAAGGATGACAAAAAATGTTAATAACGAAAACACTTTGACGTGGATGCAAAAAGGACACGTAAACCGAGAAACTGAATCCCCAATAACTGCAGCACAAGATAACTCGATAAGAACCAACCACATCTAAACAAAGATCGAAAAAACACAAGAAAACAGCAAATGCAAACTATGTGGACAAAGAGACGAAACGATAAACCATACAGTAAACGAATGCAGCAAACTGGCCCCAAAAAGTACAAGAACAGGCACGACTAAGTAGGAAGGGCGATACACTGGAAAGTATGCAAACAACTGTGTTTCGAACGCATAGACAAATGGTACAAGCATAAGCTGGCAACAGTACTTGAAAACGAGAATTGCAACATCCTATGGGACATGGGCATACAAACAGATAAACCTATCAAAGCAAGAAGACCGGATGTCGTAATAATTTATAAGAAAGAAAAGTTCTGTCAAATCGTAGACTTTGCTATTCCAGCTGACCACAGGACGAATATCAAAGAAAAGGAGAAACGGAACAAATACACAGAGCTAGCTTGAAGGCTGAAAGGGATGTGGATTATAAAGAAAATCAAGATAATACCTATAATAGTAGGAGCACTAGGAACAATTTCGAAATCCTTTTAAAAAAAAAACAAAAGAATGTTAGGACTTTGAATTAGAGGAATGGCTGGAAAGATACAACGAAGTACAATAATGAAAACAGCTGAAATATTAAGGAAACCCCTTGAATGCGTAGACTGATACACAGGAGTCACATATGCGGGCCAAACAAACTGCTGCAGAGGAAAAAATGAAAAAGCGTTACATGAAAACAAGAATATTGAACCTGCATATCTATAAGTTCTCTATCCCCTCACCTATCCTCTTTCCATTGTACTATCACCGACCCCCCCCAAAAAAAAGAGTGATGCCAAATAGTCGAGAAAGTTCAAGGAGGACCGAAAGACCGAGGAGGGAGAGCTGACCAGACCTCCGCTGGACAAGTACGAAGATAACTGGGACTTTGAGGAGGCTTATTGGCACTTAAATTCCTGTGAAGACCAATGGCCGCTGCCAGCGAGAAATCAATGGTAAGCAGCTGTTGTTGGGTTGACCTGTTGTCACTCAGCTTCCATGAAAAACCACAGGTTATTTTGATAGAGAGATCTTTGATGACCTGTGTGAAAACTCCGCCGTAGTCGCCGCCGCCGCCGCCACCACCACCACCACCACCACCACCACCACCACCACCACCACCAAGAACAACAACAACTACAACAGCAATAATAATAATAACAACAAAGATAATAACAACAACAATAATAATAATAATAATAATAACAACAACAACAACAATAATAATAATATCAACAACGATAATAATAACAGCAACAACTACAATAATAACAACAATAACAAAAATAACAACAATAATAACAACAACAGCGATAAATAATAATAATAATAATAATAACAATAATAATAATAATAATAATAATAATAATAATAATACAGCGGAGCAAATACACTAAAGTTGCCAGAGAGCTCAAAGGGATTTGGAAGATGACGAAAGTAGGAACACTAGGAACAATACCGGAAAACTTTAAAAAAGAATAGGGGAGATTAGAATCAGAGGGATGATTGATAAAATACAATTGTAGTAAAAACGGCTGAACTATTAAGAAAAATCCGCCAATGCGCTATAGACACAAACTGGACAGAAAATGCTACAGATGTATAACACAAAGGAGCATCACATGGAAACTGTATAATTTTAAGTTGACCTCCCCTGCGCCCCAACCTTCCCCAATTTTTTTTTTTTTTTGTCACCAAAAGATGGCACCACATCAAATAAGCGAGGCGGGTCAAGGAAGATGGAAAGGTCGAGGAGAGAAAGCACTAGCCAGACTTTAGCTGGATGAGTGCAAAGAGGACTGGGACCTTGGAGAAGCTTATTGCCACCCAAATTTCAGTGATGACCAATGGTCGCTATCAACGAGAAATCAACGGTAAGCAGTTGTTGCGATAACAAAAATTCATTTGCAAAGTTTATAAAAAGAGGTGGAGAATACTGAACATCTGGGGAGACTTATTGTTACTCCACCCCCAGGGAATGCAATAAGTTCTTCTCAAAGAGAGATTTTTGATAGTGGCCTATGTGACTACACCTAGTAAGTAAATAATAATAAGCGGAAAAATATTTGAAACGAGGGAGAAATTGTAAGACGTTATTGTTTGCGAGGGATTTCTTTATGTACTAGCAAGGCTACCTGGCGTTTCCCGGAGTCTATAAACAATATGAGAGTTAAATAGTCTGTGTAAAATCTTTGTATTAAAACTTCTATCTCTTGTCATCTTCCTGATCGTTCTTTTATCTTTATCACTTTCGTTCTCCCTTATTTTCCTACCATCTCACCAACTTTTTCCCACTTCTCCTATTTTAATGTGTTGAAACAATGTATATAATTCACTTGCTATCCTGTTCAAATGTAATTTTACATTTATTGTCCCTGGACAAGATTGAGTAGGAAAAAACACAATGACATTCTAAATGCCGGGTACTTCCTTCCCCCACCACCAGTTTTCACAATAATGTGAATAGAGATAATGTTGCTAATGAATACAGTCTAAAGAGATTTAAATGTGATTTAACTAACTTCAATCAACGGATAATGTACAATGATATATGTGGAATTCTAAAAAGGGATCCATGCAAAACAAATGCTGGTCGTAAACAAAATAATTTTTCCCGAGGTTGTTCTTATTTTATTTCATTGACAAATTAATGAACATTTCAAACCTTAATCAATAGAAACAGTCATATATAGTATAGATACTTTTTAATGTTCGCGTAGCTATACTGCATTAACTGTCTTCACCTTTATCTCTCTCATGCCTTAACCTCTCTCTTCCTTTTCTCACCCTCTCTCTCTCTCTCTCACACACACACTTTCCTTTCTCAGAATCTGTAGATTGTTCTGATCGTATTCGTACAAAAATAAACGACTGTTTGCCCTATGTTACGTTTCCTTTGTCTGTTATATACGATAAAATATTTTGAACATTTTACGTTAAATCAAACCTCGAACATGCTCATATGCTCGATCACAAATGAACGACCAAGTAAAAAAAATCAATAAAAACTGTATTTCTACACAAACGTTGCGCGAGCCATTTATGCGTATTGGTCTTTCATTCACAGTAACTTTTTGTCGTTGTTCATGAATGGCCGCGATTCCCTCGTAGTTTGATTTAAGACGAATACTCATGCTCGAAAACAAAATAGAGACTTGCTGATTTTTCAATGTTTTCTTTATAAAGGTGGAGTTTACTCACGATGGGGGGGGCGAGACCACGTAAATTATTCACTCATTTAATTTTCTTAACTTAATCTTAAGGATTGAAATTGAGTGACTCATACGGGCAAAATCTCGAGGTAACATTCGCTTAGATTCTCTGCATTGTCTGCACCGCTATTTGATCGAAACTGATTGTAAACTTTCTGTTCTCTCGGTACTATGCATGATGTCATTTCTATCATCATATCGTTCGAAAACTGCATTTCTAGCGCGTTTTTCTTGAAAACTAACCTTTGACCTCTGCTTCAGCCACGCCAGCTGCAGCTAGCTATATTTTCGTTTAACGCCAGATTATCCTGACATGTACTCCTACCATGGAGTATTGCTGCCACATCTGAGCTGGTGAATCTACTATTAATCTCTCCCTCTTTGATAGGGCCTCAAAAAGTCCTTAATCTAATAGATCCCACTTTGTCAACTAAGCTCCAACCCTTATCCAATCGCCGCAATATTTCATCATTGTACCTATTTTACAAGTGTTTTACTAGAATAAGCACTGATGAACTCGTTGTACTTGTGTCCTCTCGACGTACATATCCCCAACAACCCCGCTTAGCAACAAAATCATACCCCTTCACTGTTGATGTCCCTAAATGCCAGAAATATTTTTACTCTAATAGTTTTTTTACCTCAAACAGCTAAACTTTGGAATTCCCTTCCTGCTATCTGCTTTCCTAACAGCACTAATATGCAGAAGATTAAATGTAATGTAAATCAACATCTTGTTTATCTTTCTTCGGCATAGTCTCAAATAGTAGCCCTTTTAAGTCCAAGTGGCGATATGACTTGTTTGGGTGAACATGAGTAAAATAAAAACTAAAGTGACTCTTGAGATAGTCATACTCGTTAACGTAACTTCCGTAGTGTTGCAATATATAAGACTTTAATTTACTTGATTCACTTTTAGAATTATTTGATTACCAAATTTCCATTGCCCATTGTCTGTTGATTGATGTTAAAAATAAAAATCTTATGCAAACCATTGCATTGTAAAATATCTGCAACCTCGTGTGTTTTAAATAATCTTTCTACTTTTGTTCTTAATTTTCCATTACATCGTTTCTAGTTGGAATGCTTTCCTCCGTGTTTTATTCTTAACTGACTGCCATTTGACTCATCTTATTACAAATGCATTTTCTCAGAAAGTCCCTTTGCCTATTTCAATTGGTTAATTGATAACAGATGCATGTGCACTTTTGTTACCGCGCTATTTTTAAATAGTTTTTTTTTAGGTTAAATTCATGTTTCACGAATTAATTGTATATGATTATAGTATAGGTGGAAGCATAAAACAGTTACAAAACATCCTCCTCTCCCATGTTAAGAATGGCTTTCAAAATAATAACGTTATTATTTCAGAACGGTAACAAAAGTGCATAAGTACCTGATAGCATTGCCGAGCATATAGAAATAATGTAATAGTTATCAATACAAAACATATTCAGTTTTCGGCATAAGTGTGTATTTATTTCAAATATATTTACATCATTTAAAATAGCATTGTATTATTATAACTAGGTCGTCATATTTTAATGCATAGACCTATCATCGCCGAGATATAAGTATATAACTACTTATGAAGAATAGGTAACACGTTATCATTGGCATCTTCCGGCCATATGAGGTAACCTATTAAATAGCAAACGTAATCTCGAATGACTTGACAAACGGCATTTGTTGTTCATTAAATTTTTACGGCGTCAAGTGATAGTAAAGAATAGTTTTAAAAAACTAACCTAATGTTAAAAATGGCTTTCTAAATGATAATGTTATTACTTAACCACGGTCTTCGAATTGCACAAATGTTTTTTTTTTTTTAAATTTTCATTGAAACTATCATACGATGAGTGTTGTCTTGTATGATTTTATGTTTTTCCTTAATTTCTAACTGTTTGCTAGCGTTTTAAACAAAAGCATTAAGTTTACGCCCGACACCTTCTTAAAAATTGGCCAGCGTTTGCGCGAAATAAAACACAAAGTTTTTGTTCGGCGCATTTTGTTGGTTTACGTAACTAACTCGGAAACGGAGTTGTAGGTGAGTTCAGTTTCAGAAAATAAAGAGAAATGCTGTTCCAAACAAAATGGCCGTCTCAATCAAGAGAAGAATTGTAAAAGTTTGCAGACGCAAACAAAGAAGAGTTACGGAAGGTAGTCCGAAGAATACTTGAGACGGAGAGCAGATTTCCATTCTAGTGTGAAGACGAAAAGTTGTGTGCATGAATTTTTTTATTTTTTTTATTACATTTTCACCCCAAACAAGGCAAATTGCCACTTTGGTGTAGGGGCTACTATCAGGGGCAACAACTACTGGGGTACTATGTAGGGATTTGGGCAGCAAGATGTCGGTTCACGTTACACTTGAACTTCTGAACGTCAGTACTGTTGGGGAAGCAGGGACCTGGAATGGAATTCCAGAGTCTAGCGGTTCTGGGGAAGAAACTATTGGAGTAAAAAGATCTTTTAAATCTAGGGATCTCTACAGTGTGGGGTGGGATTTAGCAGCCTGTCGGGTTTGTCGAGGGTGCTCACGTCGTGGGGGCACAAGTGATTGCAGTTCGTCAGAGAATTAACCACTAAAATACTTGTAGAAAAGGCAGAGGGATGCAACATTTCGTCGATGGGACAGAGGCTGAAGCTTAGATGCCAGTTCAGGGCCTATCAGGTTTGCGACTCTCTTTTGAACCTTGTCAAGGAGCGAGAGACTAGTAGCAGATGCACCAGCCCAGATGTGGCAGCAATACTCCATACATGGGAGAATGGTGGCCTTATAGAGGTACAGGATACTTTCGGGTGTTAGTAGCTTTCTAGCCCGGTAGAGAGAGCCCACCTTTCTTGCAGCGGCCCTGGCAATGCCTTCAATGTAATTGTTCCAACTCATGTTTCCTGTGAACGTTAGGCCAAGGAGTTTGAAAGATGGACTCTCAGATAAAGAGTCGTTGGCCATTGCTATGGTTGTAGAGAGGGTTTCTTGTAATTATTGAATGAAACTAGTTTAGTCTTGGCAGCATTGAACGCGACCAACTACTTTTGTCCCCATTCCACTACAGATTGGAGGTCTTCCTCTAGTGTTTCTGCCATTTCTTTAGAAATGTGTTCATTCGTCTTCCTGTCGTGCCTGCCAATAAGTGTAGTGTCATCAGCATATATCCCCATTTCAGAGGCAATTTTGTCGGGGAGGTCATTGATGAATATCAGGAACAATAGAGGTCCAAGGATAGAACCCTGGGGCACCCCCGCATTTATATCATATTGTTTAGAGATTCTTAAGAGATTCAGTATATTTTGTGGAGTGTGACCGATTTCTGAATCGTTGGGAGCAGAGCGTGGTTCCATCTAATTGGCCAGTTCTTTAGCATCCCTGTTTATAAATATAGCCTTCCAATTTTTTGTAACTATATCATCATAGGAATATCAAAAAATATTACAACACCGGCAATAATGTTGTCCCCATTCTGTATAAGTGTATATACATGCATATATACACGTATAAACGCATGATATCGCACGCACATCATATATAGAACTAAAACAAAAACATCTTTTTTACTTTTATACGTAATGTTTATTAAATTGGTGTCAATTACGATGCATTTAACGTTTATAATTTTAGAGAATATAAAGTCATCTGGTGATAAATATGAAGGCGCGATAAATCCTGTCTTCGTAGTAGAAAATGAAATCGCTGGAATTAATATTGAAAAACACGTAAGTATTTAATAATATCATTTCATGCATAACTTTCATTTATTTATTTATTTTCGGATTATTATGCTTATTTTTTAGTTGTTTCACGACATTTCGACCAACTATTCCCCTGGCCTTCGTCAGGTGGTAAACCGCGACGGGGTGGAAATGCTGAGTCTCTTAAACTGTATACTCAGTAATTACTGTCTTCCATAGTTGTTATTGTCTCACCACGTTTCGGCCAACTAATCCTGTGGCCGGCTTTGTGTGGAATTGAAACCGCTATCTTCGGAAAATACTCACCTGGAAACATAGAGAACTAACGTTTGTATCCACTGCGCCACGGGCCCCGAAGGTAGTGAGACGACAATAACTATGGAAGGGAGTAATTACTGTGAATACGGTTAAGAGACTCAGTATTCCGTTCCCGTTGCTGTTTACCACCTGACGAAGGCCAGAAGAATAGTTGGTCGAAACGTCGTGAAACAACAACAATGAAGATAAGGATAATATTCCGCAAATAAATAAATGAATAAATAAATAAATGAATGATTAAATAAATGTAGAAACTTCTCATCGCAAGAGGATTCCAATAATAAAAATAATATAACTTTCATTGTAAATGGACTGGTTTACATATTCCGACGTATTTCCGAATAAAAGTTCTCATAAAATCTTTCACGACAATCGCGCTTTTCTGACAATACAATTATGGATATTGCTGGTATAGGTTTCTCTAAGCATTTAACTGATTAAATCAGTCTCTAAAGCGCACACAAAAATACATTGCTTCCTTTAATATAATTAAATATACTAACAATTATATATTCCTTTAGTGTTGGGACGATTAATCGGAATCGGATGCGACAATTGGAAAAATAAAAACTTTTTGGGGGTAAAATACCGGAATGGAAAAAGTGTTTGTCTATTTTCCGATGCCAAAAAACGATTCATTTAATTATTTTTTTATTTGGTTTTGTTTAAAACAACACTTTTTACTGCCGGTAGTAATAATAAAATAATAAATATTTATTGATTTTAAACTAACAGTAAAACTAAAATCTATAGATACCCCCTCCACACACACACACAAATGTGTTTTTATTCTTAAAAAATTATATGTACATTTAACATGTGTTTTTACGGTGATCGGGAAAATTAACAAACTCTATAGTTAAATACTTAGAGATTTATAACAAATCGGAATCAGTAATGGTATCGGTATCGAGAATTGAGTACAGAATCGATAATTGTAACGTGATCCAAAAAAATATTTGGATCGTCCCATCACTATATTCATTTTTTTTCGCATATTTTAGCTAATACATGTCATGGGATTGTTGAATTTGCAAATTAATATTCGATTGTTCAATTGTTTACGTAAGAATGACAAGAAGACAAATATTACACAAAAAACTAACAAAGATGCAATAACCAACATGATAGTTTCATTACAGCAAGACAGATTCTACACTATCTACCTGAATTAGACAATGACAGATATCATATCTACATTAGCAATGAATAGTGATCGCCACTTCAGAGACGAAATAAGTAAATTTCATGATTAAATTTAAATTTATTTGGTCTATATTTATTATCTACATCGTTTCTCTTTATATTATTGTGAAAGCAAAGAATGGTCCGCTCTCAAGAATACACTGTGTTTACTTCTACTCAGCGTTGTTCGGGGAAAAGACGGGTGAGATTATAGTATTACGTGCAAACGTAATAACTCCGGTAAATGAATTACATTACTATTTTTATTGCACATAAACATAACAGACGGGGGAGAAAAGGGCGGTGGTGAAGTAGGTGTATCAGAATTTTTTTTTTTTTGGGGGGGGGGGTGACACCCCCTAACACGAAACTGCAAAAAAATATAAAAAACTCGTAATTTATCTTTTAAAAGTGGGTTTATTTTCTTTATGGATTATACTTCCAAAATAAACTATTAAAGTTGTATAAAAAGTAATAGAAATATTATTTTTTTATTTAAAAAAAAAAACTAATGAAATCAATTGATACTAAGGAAGTTGGCTTAACCAGTTTTGTGTCAACGAGAAATGATATGCACGTATGTTAGGCCAATAAAAAATTGTGCATTATTTATCTGTATGTAGATTAAAGGCAGCTATTATTCGACTGACACTCTAGTGTTGTATATACGCAGTTTTCACCGTGTTTCAGCTTGCTGCTGACTCTTTTTAAAGTTCGCGCCTTAATTTTGCATTGAGTCAACCTCTTCCAACTTAACCAAGAGGAGATAACCTATACATTTTGTATATCTTACATTGTCACTATACAAGGAATTGCTAAGATCTTAAGATTATAATTTGATGGATGTCGACAGATGTTGAGGCTTAACACTGAATTATCCTCTAAAGCTATAGTTATCGTTGAATTTAAAATATAATCTCAGAACAAAATCAGACTATAAACAGCAGATGCAGTGTAAACAAACAAATCCATAGTCATCCAATAAACTACAATAATAGCAGTGGGATTATCAATTTCCCTCCCGAGCCGGACGTAAAATGGCTGTAAAATCAGTGCTGGACCTTTATTAAAGATTATGGCCATTTTGCAGTATAAACAGCAAAACAAAAACTGGTAAAACACACACACGCACTCCTGCACACACACACACACACACACACACACACACACACACACACACACACACACACACACATATATATATATATATATATATATATATATATGTCACGGTAACATTTATTGGTAGATTTCTGCAATATATTGGCTATGTGTTCGATTTTTGAGCGATTATCGATATTCGGCACTATTTGTGCTTCGAAGTTAATAAACGCTTTAAAATAAGTTAAAACGCACAAAATATATCCAGATCGGTAAAGTAGTAAATTAGTCTTTGGTAACATATGTATTTATGTATTTGTATTTGTATTAGTTTTGTTATCTATATTGCAAAATGATACAAAATATTATTATTTAATGATCTCGTTGGATGGATTATTAATCAATTTACTTTAATTAACAACATGTTTACTTTTCCTTTTAGTTATTAATATATTTGAATTTCATGTATGATTTCAGGATGGTTCCTTTCGGGAGAATAATGACGAGAAAGAAACTCGGACAAATAATGAATTGAAAAGAACAAAAATGTCAACTTTTATGGATAAAGTAACCACTGGTTTGGAGAGGCTGAAGACTAATTATTGTGACGTAACGATGTTTCAAAATAAAATCTTCTGCCTTTTGTTGCTCATTTATTTCTTATGGGCAGGTTAGTAAATTGTCTTTCGCATTTTCACATTTACGGCTTTGTGGGAATAGATTCGTGTACATGCTTAGAAATGTTAGGGTTTTTTTTAAACGCCGCACATCGATAAATATATTTTTTTAAACTTAAATATAAGGTCAACGCTAATTTTTCAGATGGCAGGATGCTTTTAAAATATGACACACTCATTTAAGCTGGATGTTAAGAGATAAAATGATATTTTATTTTGTTTAAAATGAGTCTATATTTACCAGGGTAAAATGTCACCCGAGTCTAAAGGTTAATAAGACTGTTAATTTTATGGCATACTATTAGAGAGTAAAAAGCACGATAGGCGGAAAAAGCAAGATTTGATTAGCTAAGAGGAATCTTCAACAAGTACCCGTTAATATTGAACTTGCATGTGACTGCGTTGTAGTCTGCAGTGTTATTGTATCACGACAATGTGTTCAATAAATGCTAGGATATTGAAAATAAATCCTGGCCATGGAATCTCTGTTTGGTTTTAGCAACAACTAGGAAGAAATAAAAGTTCCTTTTTGTGGTTGTAGCATGCCGTGTTCTTATATATGTTTTACAAGAGGAAAAAAGGTTGGATCTAGTCGAGCATTTAGTATGGCAATAGTACCTTCTTTGCTGACAGAATGATGCAACCATTTTCCCTCCACAATCTTAGCAACTCATTTTATGTATATTTTCTATTTTTACATCTGGATTGAAAATCATCAACATGGAGGTTTCTAAAGTAGAGAGATATTCATTTCAATTCAGACAAAATTGATCATCCGATCGTTTGTGGTAAAAGGAGAGAAGCTAGGTTTAGGAGTTGTTAAAAGTAACTAGATACTTCCCCTTCCATTCTAAGTTAGAAAAGATAAATTCGAAAAGATTTTGATCACCGATGCTCTTTGAAGTTTTGCTCAAATTGTTCTGCCGTGTTTGTTGCAGTTCAAAATTTTCTCGGACCCCCACACCGTCCGGCACTGTCGTAAAAGAACAAACAAAACTAAATAAATCCGACAGCATTTCTTTCTTTTAACATAAGTCGTTTATTACAGTTTTTCTTTCTCCCTATCTAGATGCCAGCTTAAAAATCTCTTGCTGTCCATCTAACTTGCATCGCGTTTCTCTTTGTTCCAACCGCAAGCTGGTCACAGCCGGCCCATTCTCGCTATCATTTTGCAGGTCCATCTCTTTCGGTGCCAGCTTTTTTTCTCCCCGACCACATAGTGTCCTTTTTCTCTCTTTCTTCGGACGCAAGCCCGAGCACACTTGCCAATTTGCATACGCGTTCAAACGCTGTTCCTACTGCTAATACAATCGCTTGCCGTTCATCCTTCGGCTGCTGTTGATATTTTCATACGTGCTCATGTGCGCTCTGTTACATAGATACATGTCAACGAATGATGACAGAATGTGATTTGGAAGATCGTTTATGAAGATCAGAGAGTTAGCTTAAGGGTGAGTTCTTGAGGTAAACCGGCTTTGATGCAGTGTACCTTAAATCGTAATGTTTTATTTATTTGTATTTTAATAAGTACAACTTTACGATTGATGATTAAGAACTCGGAAACTGCTGTTTATAGTTAAACTGGAATCCACAGACGTATGTACGCTGCATCAAGTTGATATAAGAATATACTTGAAAAACTATGATGATCTGGAGGCATCCTGTTTTGCGCTAAAACTTAATTTCTTTTTCCATTTCTTTAATATTCTTTAGTTTATTATATTTTATGTTTATTAATTTCATTATGTTTTTATTATGTTTATTTTGTTTAATCCGACTATTATGGTTTATTATTATTATGATTTAGTTTTTATCATCTATATATTAATACGATATGGTGTGTTCTTTTGTGTGTCACGCTTACATCTGGGTCATTTAATTGTTATGAAATTCCATTAAAACAAAGAAAAAATTCGTGTCACTGTTGAGGCAAAGCTAATAAAAATGATTTGTTCTTCTTGGCCTTTTGGCCAAGATCAAAGTGTAGTATCTGTTCCGGCAGATACTGCAAGCAAAGACCATATGTGGGGGCAACTCCACATATAAGACCTTGGTCAATGTAGGGGCAACCCTTCATACCAATTGTCACTATCCAGCTCCCCTACTCCCCGGGGAGTTGGTCCCCATTTCCCCTTCACTCCTCACTTTAAAAATCGGCCTTGTGCCTAATTTGCTCGGTGGGGGAGAAAATAAATACCATCTGTTCTTAAAACGCTAGATTTCAATTTTTTCTCTCTCAGTGGAGGAGAAATCCTTTACGACAGACAATTTTTTGTTTCTTTTCTCCACGTTAAAAAACGACCCTAGTGTCTAAATCTGTCCCGTGGGGAGGCATTGTAAATAGGTACTATATGTAATGTAACAAAGTTTTAATATTACAAAAGTAACTGAGGAAAGTAATTTCTGATTTAATTAAAAATGCCCTGGATATGTCCCTTCTGATTAATTATAAAATGCACTGGAAATTTCTCTTCTGATTAATTAAAAGATGCTCTGAAAATGCCCGTTCTGATTATTTTTTGTTTGTTTGTTACTTGCCTCCCCACAAGGGTAGATTTGGACATAAGATCGGTTACAAATTTGGAGGGAAACCAATTCGCCAAAAGGAGCACTCTGGTCAGTAACAAAAATAAAAATTGTATCAGTAATGAAGGATTTCTCCTCCATTAACCAAGACCAAATAAGCGGGGATTTAAGTCACTGGAATGCTGAGACTGATACTACACTCAGAAATTCATGGTCAAGCAATGGTTGCCTAATCCATAACCGTGTTAATGTTTTATGTATTAATTTCAAAAGGCTGCTGAAACAGTTTATGATTTAAACATTACTTTATTTCAAGTATATTTTAAACAGTGGGATGAGGATATTAAATCAGTACCGGAAATGACTTAAACCGTTTACGAATTAAACATTACTTTATTTCATGTATATTTTTAATAGTAGTGTGGGGTATATGAACTCAGTCACGGAAATGGCAGAAACCGTTTACGCATTAAACATTACTTTATTTAATGTATATCTATAACAGTGGGGTGGGTCCCGGAAAGGGCTGAAACAGTTTACTATTTAGACATTACATTATTTCATGTATATTTTTAGCAGGAGGTTGGGGATATAAAGTCAGTCCCAGAAATGGCTGAAACAGTTTACGATTTAAACATTACTTTATTTCATGTATATTTTTAATAGCGGGGTGGCAGACATAAAGTCAGTCCCGGGTTTGAATGAAATAAGTGCAAATATATACTAGCAGAAAACGTCGCCCAGTATTGAATGAGATAGGTGGAAAACATATAGTAGCAGAATATCCAGTGTCGCCCGGGATTAAATGAGATAGGTGAAAAATATATACTAGCAGAATATGCTTTGATTGGATTGGATAAGATAGATCGAACATATATACTATGAGAATACCCAGAATTGATTGATGTGTTTGTAAAGAAATAATCAGCCAAGGCAATATATTAAAATTATTATTTAAGTAAGGGGGAGCGACATAGTAGGTTAAAATTATGAAAATTATTGTCGAAATTAGTAACATATCCAAGAATTATGAAAAATGATGAAATGTGAGTTAATTGATTGGTGTGTTTGTAATGAAATAATCAACCCAGGAAATATATCAGAGTTATTATTTTAGTAAGGGGCAAGCTGTAAGATGTGTTAAACTTATGAAAAATTATTATTGAAATTAATAACAAATTAAAGAATTATGAAAAATGATGAAATATGAGTTAATTGATTGGTGTGTTTGTAATGTAATAATCACTCCAGGAAATATATCAAAGTTATTATTTTAGTAAGAGAGGGCAATAAGATGTGCTTTAATTACAAAAACTATGGTCGACATGAGTAACGTATCCAAGAATCATGAAAAATGATAAACTGTGAGTTTATTGATTGGTGTGTATACAATAAAATAATCAGTCCAGACAATATATTAAAGTTATTATGTTGATAAGAGAGAGCGATAAGGACGGTTTAAATTATGAAAATGATTGTCGAAATTAGTAACATATGCAAGAATTATGAAAAATGATACTATGTGATTAAATACATTAGTGTGTTTGCAATGAAATAAGCAGACCTGCCAATGTATCAAAGTTATTATTTTAGCAAGGTGGGCGATGATGTCGGTTAAAATGATAAAAAATGATTGTCGAAATAAGTAATATATCCAGGAATTATGACAAATGATGAATTGTGAGTTAATTGATATGTGTTTTGTAATGAAAAAAAATCAGCCCAGACAATATATTAGTAATTATTTTAGTAAGGTGTGCGATATGGTAAGTTTAAATGATGAAAAATTATTGTCGAAATTAATACCATATCAAAGAATTATGAAAAATGATGATTTGTGAGTTAATTGATAGTTGTGTTTTTTTATGAAATAATGAGCCCATAAAATATATCACATTTTTTATTTTAGTAAGGAGAGAGGCGATAATGTGGGTTAAAATTAAGTTAAATTATTATTTTTTTTTTACACAGTGGTCACCACTTATCAAGGCCCGGAAGCCACTCAGGGATAAGGGTTATTGCCAGTACATTACGTTAGTGTAGAGATTTGATGAAGTGTCTAATTAAGGGGGCGGTTCATTAGGAATTTGTTAACGTTGGACTTGAACACATCCAAGTTGTAGTCAGGTGGGAAGCAGGCAGACGGAACAGAGCTCCACAGGCGTGAAGTTCTAAGAAAGAAGCTTTGTTCATGGAATCCACGTTTTGATTTAGGCAAAGATAAAGAGTGGGGGAAATTTTTCATAGTGGATTCGGCTAGACGGGTGTTTTTCGTGAAAGATTGGCGAGGGGGGACCAGAGATTGGAGTTTAGACTAGCACCTACTATGGAAATTACGATAAAACAAGGATAGGCTCGCAACGTCTCTTCTGTGGGAGAGAGGTTGCAGGGTAGAGAAAAGGGCATCCCCCACTAAGCCACGAAGTCCATTTTGTACTCTGTCAAGGCAGGATAAGCTGTTTTTAGCAGCTCCTGCCCAGATATGGCAGCAGTATTATGGACGTACTTGGCTTTTAAATTGTTATTAGTTAAATTATTATCGAACATAGTAACATATTGAGTAATTATGAAAAATTATGAAATGTGAGTTAATTGATTGGTGTGTTTGTAATTAAATAATCAGACCAGGAACTATATCAAAGTTATTATTTTAGTAAGAGGGCGATACAGTTTTAATAAAAGGGCTAGAATAATATGATTGTGCCTTTCTTCATGCTGAACAGAACGACCACAGAATGCTCAGCAACAATATATTACATATGAAAAATGCCGCTGTGGAATTTCCACTGGTCCCGCTAGTCTATATATTAATACGATAGCGTGTATGTTTTTGTGTGTCACGCTTACATCCGGGTCGTTTGATTGCTATGTAATTCTATTTTTTGTAACAAATAATTTTACCAAGAATTCTTTATAAGTTTTGGTTTCGGTTTGGATTATAGCTGATGGAACTCTAATCATTTATTTTTTTATAAATAATTTTACTGAGAATTCTTCATAAGTTTTGGTTTCGTTTTCGATTAAAGCTGATGGCAATCCAATAATCTATTTCTTAAAATAATTTTCTCAAGAATTCTTTATAAGTCTTGGTTTCGGTTTCGATTTTATGAAGAATTCTGCATAAATGTTGGTTTCGGTTTAGATTATAGCTTAAGAAACCAAAGTTATATTTTTTTTTTTTACACAGTGATCACCACTTATCAAGGCCCGGAAGCCACTCAGGGATAAGGGTTATTGTAAGTACATTACGTTAGTGAGGAGATTTGATGAAGTGTTTACTTAAAGGGGGCGGTTAATTAGGAATTTGTTAACATTAGACTTGAAGACATCCAAGTTGTAGTCCGGAGGGAAGCAGGCAGACGGAACAGAGTTCCACAGGCGTGCAGTTCTAAGAAAGAAGCTTTGTTCATGAAATCCGCGTTCGATTCAAGCTGATTAACCCAAGTTGTATAGATATATTTTTCATTTTTGTAATCGCAACTTTATAATATATAAAAATCGATAGAACATTAACTCTATAATAATATATGCAAAATCTGCAAGAATTAAAATATCATATTTAAGCGTACTTTACGACCTGGCTATGCCGGACGCCCCTGCTAGCTTAGATAAATACTTCTACAGTTTTAACAAAATAGCCACAATAATATCAGAGCGTCTGCATTTACACTGAATATATACAGAATGCCAACATCAATATATTACATATGAATCAGTCCCCTGTGGAAATTTTACAGGTCCTGCTAGTATTTATTATTATTATTATTATCATCATTATTATTATTATTATTATTAATAATAATAATAATAATAATAATAATGATAATAATAATAATTACTGTAATTGTAGTATTATTATTATCATTATTATATTTCTTCTTATTATTATGTTTCTCATTATTATTTTATTCTTTATAATATTGTTATTATTATTAGGTTCATTATTCTTATTTTATGTTTTCATGTGTTCATTATGTTTTTATTATGTTTATATGGTTTGTTTATTTTGTCTTTTATGTTTATGTTTTACTTCGTTAGATTTATTAGTTTTTTGTTTTATGTTTATTATATGTTATGTTTATTATATTTTATGATTATCACGCTTATTATTTTATAGGACATTATTATACTTACATTAGTTATTGTGTTTTATGCTTTACGGCATACGGGCCTTATCCGGCTCGTGGAACTCTTACGTAAATTTTAAAATATTTAGGAGAAATTTAAAAAATGGAATTATGTGAAAATAGTGAGGTGGTTTGTCTTTTTGTTCTGAAAATTATTTTAAAAAATGAGGTTTTGGAGGACCAGTTTCGGTAAAAAAGCAAATGTAATAAGCAAAATAGTATAATACATTCTAGGTTATTTTATTTGATTTTCTTAAATATTGGCCCGGGTAGCTCAAAAAAGACAGAAATATGTCACCCCCTCGGTTAGAAAACTTTCGAGACCCTGAGTTTAGTTTACTATATATTTATTTTATATTTATTAAGTTGTTTCTTACTGTGATTTTGCATAATTTTATGTTGATTATGTTTGTTATGGTTTTTATTGCAAAATAACGATTCGCATACCTTATTAACGACATAGAAGACGATGAGAAACGAAAAGATTAGGAAAATATTAAGGACATAACTTACCAAAAATCAGGGGTCAATAAATCACCAATAGAATACAAAAACATAAAAATATAAAGTCTTGGATGATAATTAAGTACAAAACACAGTTTGATAAATTAAGCAAATTAAATAAAACAACTGAACTTGCTACTTTGTTTTGCATAAGAAGATCGTTGGACAAGGTTTGAATCGCTGGGATTTGTTTCTGTAGAAGTTTAAAAATAAAATTACTACATAAACATTTTCGCAAAGAAACTTAGTCGTATCTCTAATCGGGATGTAGGGGAGATCACTTTACTCGCCGAATCAGAAAAGAAATTTTCGTGAGACAAAAGACTTGTGCTAAAAATAATCGAAACATATTTCCAACCTTTCACAGGTGTATAAATTATTAATAAGAAACATTCTACGCAGCATATCTTAGAGTCATTTTCGAGAAATGGTGTCGAAGTGGAAAAGAATAAATATACAGTTTAAGTAAAAGATAAAAAAAAAAACAATTTGCAAATAAATTTACATTATCGTAACAGCCTCTCACCATTGATTTCTCGCTGATATTGGTCTCCATTGAAATTTGAGTGGCAATAAGCCTTCCCAAGGTCCCAGTTCTCTTCGCGCGTATTCAGTAGATGTCTGGTCAGCGCTCTTTCCTCGGTCTTTCCATCCTCCTTGACTCTTCTCGGCTAGGATGGGTGAGGGGATGTAGAACGTGTAGATATGCAGCTTCAGTGTTCTTGGTTCCCTGGAATGCTTATTTATGCTTTGCCTTTGCAGCAGTTTGGTTGGCTCAAGCATGTTGTTCATGTGTATAAATCTCCGCATTCAACGGTTTTGCTTAATATTTAAGCTGTTTTCATTATTGTTAATTGTTGTATCTTTTTAGCCATTCCTCTGATTCCAATTTCTCCCATTCTTTTTTCAAAATATTTCGGAAATGTTCCTAGTTCTACTATTATGTATATTATTTTGATTGTCTTCATGATCCAAATCTCTTTTAACATTCTGGCTAGCTCTGTGTATTTGTCCCGTTTCTCCTTTTCTTTGATATTCACACTGTGGTCAGCTTACGATTTAACAGGAATTTTCTTTCTTGTTTATTATTTGAACATCCGGTCTTCTTGCTTGGATGGATTTATCCGTCTGTATGTCTATGTTCCATAGAATTTTGTGGTTGTACTGTTGCAGGCTTATGCTTGTACCATTTGTCTGTATGTTCGAGATGCAGTTGTTTGCATAATTCCTAGTGTACTGACCCCCCCAACTTGGTCGTGAATGCTTTTGTATTCCTTTTGGGCCAATTTACTGCATTCATTTACTATATGGTTTATTGTTTCGTGCCTTTTCCAACAGAGTTTCCATGTGCTGATTTCTTGTGTTTTGTCGATCTCTGCTTAGATATGGTTGTTTCTTATCGAGTTATCTTGTGCTGCAGTTATTAGAGATTCAGTTTCTCGGTTTACATGTCCTTTTCGCATCCCTGTCGAGGTGTTTTCGTTATTCTCATATTTTGTCACTCTTATGAATCTTGCATCTTGTTAATTCTGATCCCATTTTTCTTTTCTCGTTTTGTCATTTGTCTTTCTGTTTTCTGTTTTGTTGGGGTTTTTTTTTCAGTGTCTCTCGCTGCCATAATTATCCTTTCAGTATTTTGTATTATGTATTTTTTTGTTCTTTTTTTGTGTGATTCGCACAGTCTTCTATGCAGAGTATTCCTCTGCCGCCGTCTTTCCTTTTCACGTAGAGTCTGTCAGTATCGCCCTTTGGGTGTAGTGCATTGTGCATGGTCATGAGTTTCCTGGTCTTCTGATCGAGCTGTCTCATTTTTATTTAGTCCACTCTATAAACGGTCCAGAGTATTTTACTAGTGATACTATCCATGTATTTATACTTTTTTATTAGGTTTCTGCCATATATTTTCGTTTCCAGGAGTTTTCTTGTTCTCTTGACGTATTCCTTTCCAATTCTCTCTTTCATTATTAATATTTATTATATTGAGGGCGTGTCCGTAAATCATAAAAAATGTTCAATCTTCAGGGGTCACTAAGATATATATATTTTAAATATCTTAGCTTCGGACCGTAAGATTGAACTTCCTTTATGATTTACGGACCCACCCTCAAACGCGCGGCCCGAATTCTTGCAATGCAGAGCTAACCCCTCTTTGCCTTAGTAGAGAAAAGAAAACATGGAGTTAACACCCGAGGAAGGTCGTAGGTTACAACGACCGAAACGTTGTGCCAATTGAATAATAATAATGAGAATAATTGTTCGAGTAACCAAAACAATACAAACTTTCTCATCTCAAAAATTCAGAATTGAATTAAAAATCTTATTTCGTGGAACATACAACTCATTTAAGTAACCTTTATTCTGTTTGAAATTTATTTCTTTGTCACTATCTCGGTATTAATTAACACTGATGATTGGATACGAGGGGCGTTCGAAAAGTATTTTTATTCCGCCTGAATGGATTAAAGTGGATTGCAAATTACATGCTTATAATGACTGACCTTATGCATACATGACCTGAAATGTCTATCTCTCTGTTACAGATATTGACGATTTGAGACTCTAAGAAAGCAACTCCTTGTCATGAAGCAGATATGCGTCATTGAATCCCTGGCAGAAGTGCACTAAGAATAGGGGTGACAATGTAGAAAAATACATTTTAAAGCACTTAAGGTCTCCTATTTTAAAGGTACCTTTCCCATATTCGTAACTTTTTAACTTTTAGGGTAAAAAAATAGGCGTACTTTACTTTTTGAACGGTCCTCGTATAGTAATATTTTCGTATCTTATGATATTTATCTTTTTTCTAAAAACTTTGAATGCATCTTTTTATATTTTCTAGTTGGAGATTCGTTGCTGATATATCTTCCAGCCTATGCGGAAAGTATTGGACTGAGCAGGGAAGAAGGAGCTTTGAATATGTCAATCTTTGGGATCACCTCCACCATCATTCCGATTTTAGTTGGATTCCTCGCCGATGTCTTACACATCCCCATTAGTTATCTTTTACTGACGTGTTTAATTGCAATGTCGTTTAGTATACTAGCTTTACCCTTTTGCAAAACATTTGTAACACTTGCCTCGAGTACAGTCATCCTTTCTATCGGTTATAGTAAGTATTTTTTTTTTTTACTCACGTTCACCCCAACAAAACAAGAAGACACTTCGACGTAAAGAGTTACTATTTGGGGCCATGCCTAGGAAAGATTAACACGATGTTGATTTACATTACATTTAAACTTCTGCATATCAGTAAGGTCAGGGAAGCAGATAGAAGGAAGAGAATACCAATGTCTAACTGTCGGAGGGAATAAAACTCTTAGAGAAGAAAGGTTTCTGGCATTAAAGAACATCAACAGGGAAGAGGTGTGATTTTGTTGCTAAGCGAGTTTGTTGAGGATATGTAAGATGGCGGTGGTGTGTGGGCAAAATGGAAGAGATTCATTGTGTCCGCTTTCCCTCTTCGGTTGCCTTTCTCTGGTTGTCTGATTGTCTCTCTTTTATTGAGAGGGATTACGTCAGAATATTCTCCCACGTCTTTTTGCTTATTGTCTGAAATTTCAGTCAGTGCCGCTGATACCAAATCCCCGGGAATTCTGAGTATCTTATTTTGAACACCTTTGACGTTATTGCCGGCGCACCTCGATCTGGGTTCATTTCTATTGACGTCACCTTCGCAAGCCCAGACAGCCGATTGTCCTCTCCAGAATTAGCTCTGCAATTTGCAACCCCCTTGTAAGACTACTACTCGAATGGGACATGGATTGGCGCTTTAATATGTGTTACACCGGCTTTCCTTGAGCAGAGGAATTTACACCGATTAGCACTATAAATAGCGCTAGTAATCCCAACACAGGTGAGAAAGATGCAACTGCACTTCAACTGCTTGATTATTCTTATTTTCACTGTTGTTCCACAACACAACAATATGTATATAAATGTTGAAAACAATATGTATATAAATGTTGGAAATAAAATACCAATGAGAATTTTCAAATACAAATAAATTTCTGCAGTTCTTCTTAACAAAATTCACGTGAGCTATTTGTAAAATGAAGAAAAAAAATAAACCTTTAACGAATCTCCTCTACAACGCTAAGCATAAACTGTTGTCCGGATTGTGATACGCTTACGCAATTATAATTAGCTTGATAATGACAAATTTTTCGATTTCAATATTATCGTTATGAAATCAGTGAAGTCACATGACGGGTTGTAGCTGCAGTGAAGAAAAATGCGTCAGTTTGTCCTCGGTCTGTGACTCTCGTCTCTCCTGTCGTTGTCTACTACCTTTATTTTATTTGCACAGATAACGTCAGAACATTCCACCATTGTCTTGAAATGTCGGCCAGTTCCGTTGACCTAATCTCTGGGAATACCACGTCCCCCATTTTGACTTCTTTTATGTCATTGCTGGAGCAACTGGATTCAGGATCTGACCGACTTTTCTTTGACGTAATTTCCGAAAGCCCGGACGTAGTCGACCGTTTTCTCTGCCACCTGCACCAAACTCTGTAACACTAAAATAGGTGAAAATTTGGGAACACCAAGCGATATATCTGCTCTGTGCTTATTTCAGAGTTGTTTCCAGGACTTCTCCTTGCCACTGGATTCAGACAGTTCTGACACAAAAGAATTGTGGTTGCAAATTACACAAACCCTGCTTCACAATTACTTGGGATTCACCACTTATCAAGGCCCGAAGGCTACTCGAGGATAAGAGATAATTAAAGTAAGGTGATAGTTTGGTAATTGTCAATGGTGTAAATTGAGTAAAATTTGATTATTTATGGGGACGGCTCAACAAGAACTTGTTCATATTGGTTTTGAAGGCTATCATGTTATATTAAATCGTGAAGCAGGCTAGAGGAACAGTTTTCCAAAGGCGGGCATTTGATTGAATCTGCTTGTATTCTTGATGCATAATTTGTTATTTTTGCAGGTTTTGGAACTTCTCTTCGCATTGTAATGATTGCAGGAATAATTGGAGTTAAAAAAATGTCCGAAGCCTACACTATAATGACAATGTTAATTGGAATTGGGTATACTCTATATCCCATCATTAGTGGTGTGTACTTATCAACTATTCATTTTCAATAGTTATTTTCTTTTTTCTTTTTTTTTGTTGTTGTTAATGATACGAGATGACTTCAATAAGTTTTCAGACTTTTTTTACAGGCATTTAAAATTGTCGTAGATTCTTGAAAATACATTATGTTATTACTATACATCTTCTGAGATGACTGACCAATTTGTGTGATTTCAGTTTCAAATGAACAATTACAGCAGGAATTGGAATACATCCTACTAAAGTCTGAATGTCACAGCTGAGGAATTTCAAAAATGCTACCTGGACGTGATGACACTTTAGAAGAAAGATATGCAATAAGATTCTTTAAACTTGGAAAAAAATGTTACAGAAACGTATGGGATGTTTCAGACTACTTTTGGACCATTTTGTATGAATCATGAATCAGTTTTGGAGCACGTAAGGCATTGACAGAAGGCAGGGTATGTGAGGGACTGTAGAAGGAGTAAGAAAGTCAGAACAGCAAAGTTGATTAGCCAAATAAAGAATTTCATAGAGAAAGACAGCCGTGTGCATATAGAGGCAATAAATGCAGTTTGATGTCAGTTTATAAGATGTACATAATTATTCTCGAGGAACTGAAAATGCGGAAGATTTGCATAAATGCACTAGTTCACAACTCCATCCTTGTCACAGACTATTGGCATTAAGACAGTGCCTCGCCCTCCCTATATTCCAGACCTTGCTCCCTGTGACTTTTGGTTATTCCTTAAGCTGAAGGAAACCCTTAGAGGCTGTCGTTATTAGACAATTGAGGAGATGAAAGAGGTTGTGACTAGGGTCATTGAAACGCTCACACAAGAGGACTTGCATGGGGCCTTTCAGAAGTTGATGGAACGGTACAATATGTGTATTGCAGTCGGAGGAGATTACTTCGAAGGGGACTAGTGTTTCACGTGTGTATTATAAATAAAAGTGCTCATATGAAAAAGTCTGGAAACTTATTGAAGGGACCTCGTATATGCTGTGAAATAGCATTTAGGTTTACAATGTTTACGCGAACATATCACATAAATGATTCACACTTGCTTAAAAGTTCAACTTCTCTCGTCGATAATAAATAGGGGCAGCTGCACTAGCAAATGTTATAAAACATCCATTTACATTTTCTTTTCGTTTTAGATGTATGTGTATCATACGGAGATCGTTTCAAGTGTAATGAATTATACTTTTAACTAAAAATGTTGAGGAGCTACGAAAACGGGGGAGGTACCATTAAATTGAGCAATCTTTTGTGTTCCGAGATTTATGTTTTTACATAGTCACCACCATTCTCAATGCACTTTTACTAGTGATGAGGAGGTGGCTGTGTATGGGCGTCTGAAGCGCACTTTGTCACCCACATTTCTGTCGCTACTCTGAAATCGACGAACACATCTCCTAATTGGGCTGACATCAACCGTATTGTTTCCTAAACGTTCAACAAGTTCTGGTGAATGTTTATCGGTTCAATTTTTTGTGCATATAGGAATTCAGTGACGCATTTTTGCTATTGATGCACGTCAGTAAAAGGAGTAGCTTTTTTTTTTAAAGGTTCAAACCGTCAATATCTGAAACAGAGTGATGAAACTTTCAGGTCATAACAATGCAATTTTTAATTATCCTCTAATCCATTCGTGCGAAATAAAAAAAATAGGAGGCATTACTTTCGGAACACCTTTGTATGTCAACATTTACGGCATGAGAACCTAAAATCATTTAATTATCAGCGATTGATGGAATTCATAGCATAAATTAATGAGAAAATTGATTTAACCAACATCAAATCGCTGGAAACATAGGGATTCCACTTTGCATTTACTACGTGATTGTTCAGTTCATCAGAGAGCTTCTTCTTTTTACATAGGCATCACCACTTATCAATGTCAAGAGGCCACTCAAGGATAAGGGTTAAAGAGTGTACAGTAGAAATTGGACAAAATAGTAATCGTTAGTAATGGAATTTCGGTAAATTTGTTAACTTATATGGAACGGCTCATCAAAAACTTGTTTATATTAGACTTGAAGACAACCATATTGTAGTCAGCTGGAAAGCAGGAAAACGGAAGAAAATTCTATAGGCTTGCAGTTCTTAGAACTGCAAGCCTATAGAATTTTTCTTAGAAAGTAGCTTTGCTCATGGAATCTGCATTTAGATTTAGGCACAGATAAAGAGTGGGGGAAATTAGTGATAGTGAGCTAAAATTAATAATATGTCACTCCCCATCGTCATCAGAGTAGTGCCGGGAAAATTATTCCCAACTAGCATTAAGGTAAAATGCTTTTCCATATAAATAATTTAATTAGTTCTAAAGTATCACAAACAAAATATAGGAAATAAATTTCATCAAAATATAAATGTTATATGTTCTAGAACTCGCGGGGATAGGTTCAGACTCTGAGCTTATGATAAGCTCAGCTTATCGTATTAAATCTCGGAAGGTTAAGCCTCACCGATAAATCGTAAATAAACAAGCACGTGTCCTAGAATGATTAACTTATATATATATATATATATATATATATATATATATATATATATATATATATATATATATATATATAATTTAATCATCGTTTAATTAAATTATATATAATATATATATATAATTTGATCATCGTTTAATTAAATTATATATATATATATATATATATATATATATATATATATATATATATATATATATATATATATATATATACTAATTCTCCAATTTCAAATATCGTTTTCTCAGTGGGTCATTTATTACGTTTTAAAAGGTGGTCATTACAATATTGTTTCGTCTTGCGACTAAAAAGTCTGCAAATTTATGTTATTATTATTATTATTATTATTATTATTATTATTATTATTATTATTATTATTATTATTATTATTTATCTGGTTTATTCTCGCTGAAATATAATCAAATTCAATGTCTCCAGATCATTTTTCTTTTTCAATTTCTCACACATTTCCGACGCAGTTTCTTACTCCTCCTTTCAGTTTTTTAATTCACATTTATAGTCATATCACTCGTAACATAATTTAATCTAACACAATACGCATTCTTTAAACTATTTGTTTCAAATAAAAGGGGAACCAATTCAGGAATTTATACGTGAATTACGTCCCTTGATCACTTCTGAATCAATAACTAATCTGTGATACGTCTTTTTGATATTAATAAAATTCTTTTAAACGTCACTCTTCTTTATTTTTGTTAATTATATTTATTTTTCATAATTAAAAGTAACTCCAATACTTATATATGTAAATCAGATCGTCCTCTCACTATTTAATTACTTTTTTTTTATTTAATAATTTTACGATAGTTTCCTTTTCAACACAATCTCATTAGTTAAAACCAGACATGCTCCTTTTATATTATGTATATTTGATATGTTCCTAAACATAAGGGAGGTAATTCCAGTAATGTATATGTGAATTACCTCCCTTTATCACTTTTTACATACTTAAATTGGTATACTTTTACGATACTAATAATTTATTTTTATGTTAATTTCAGGAATTGTTTACGATGCAACGCATTCTTTTCCCGTGATCTTCTACATGGATTTTGCCTTGGCCCTCTTAGGCGCCATTTTATCATGTGGAACCATCTATGCCCAAAAGACGGGGAGATTCGCTGAATAGTCTGTTTTGGTCAACTGGGATCAGTTGTTATTTTTAAAGCGGCGAGTTTGGGCTGTTAAGTAAAACGATAGAATTGTAAGCTGTAATTTTATTAGCCTCTTCGAAGTTGCGAAAGAAATATCCTGCCTGAATTTTTTTTTGGTGATTGATTATCACTTATGAAGACTCAAGAGCCACTCGAGTATAAAGGCTAGTGACATGGTCAATTGATGCATATAAAACCAAATTTAAATATCTATTTAGTAAGGAATATGTAAGTGTTTTTTAAGAGCTCGCAAAGTTGCGAGTGTTTGGATAATTGATTATTTGCTCCGAAATCATGTTCTATACGCATGTATGACAAATACAATTCCACAAATATTTCTGAAAACGTTTCGTTTCCGAGTTATGGACCATTGGAAGAAAACAATCAACATTCTTAATTGTAAGCGTCTTACATGTCTTATGCGTGTACTGGTAGCAGTAATAAATAAAGATATATTTTCGCTCGCAGAGAAATGTCCCTGCTAGATGATTTGGTTACGCATTGATCAATCAGTTTTCATGAAACGTTGATTTCATCTGTCACCTGAACAACTACTTCAGCCTCTTTGGTAATCACGGTTTGTCAGCAGAGAGGCTCTGAAAATCAAAGAAGAAAGACTTCCGCCACATATTCTCTTTCTCTCCTTCTCTTTCTCCTCTCTCTCTCTCTCTCTTTCTCTTCCCTCTCTCCTTCCCTCTATTTTTCTCAATTTCTATCTATTTCTTTCGCATCCATATCTTCTAGACATTAAAGCATCAACTAACTTCTAAAGTTAACTGTTGACAGATTTCCAGCAGCTAAAAATACCTATCCCTTTCTTCACTCGAACACTATCCAACTTTCTTCAAATTATACCAAACGGTATTTGTAATGGAATAAAAGATGCATTATTCTTATATAAAAAGGGTTTAGTTTTCCTTTCCGTTTCTTTCTAATTTATATATCTAAAAAAGTTAAATTGTCTGTCTGTGTATATACATTTCCCTACCACACTACTCTGTCAATTTTCAGTCTACAGACTCGAGATTTGCCATAAAGGTTATTGAGATTTGGGAAAATCTTTTTAATCGAAAGCAACTCCTGGCATTTACGTTCGTCAGAAAAAGAGATGCGTCATTGAATTCTTCCATGACGAAATAATTGAACCGAGCAACATTCACCGGTGCCTGATAAACGTCAGCATAGTTAGGAGATTGGTTCGTTGATTTAAGGGTGGTGTCAGACATCTTAGTGACAAAGTGTGCTCCGGACTTTTATGACCGAAGCATTGTTCATCGCTGGCAAGAGTGCATTGAATGGTGGTGACTATGTGAAAAACTAAATCCCGGAACACAAAAGGTCGCTCGTTTTCGCAGCTCTTTAACGTTTTAGTCTTTGAGTAAAAAAAATTTAGGACTTACTTTTTTAACAACCCTCGAAAATCACATGAAACAATTTATTTTATCATTAAAACTCTCTCTATGCAAACCAAAATGTTTTATCTTCCTCAATTTTTCCCTAAACTTGATTTTCATTTCATTTTGATATTATGAGGATCCTTCAATAAGTTTCCAGACTTTTTTGTACAGGCATTTAAAAATTGTCAAAGACTCTTGAAAACGCAGTATGTTATAATTATACATCTCATGAGATGACTGACCAATTTTTATGATTTCAGCATTAAGCAAACAGCTATAACAGGAATTGGAATACACAGTACTAAAGCCTAATTGCCAAAGCTGATGAATTTCAAAAATATAATCTGAACTTTTGGGCTCTTTAGAAAAACTATAGGCAATACAATTCTGTTTGAAACGTAGAAAAAATTTCACAAAAATACATGGAATGCTTCAGATCAAATATTTGGTACTCGTATTGCAGACTATACGGAAAAGGCCGACATTTTGGTGTCTCAAGAAGTGATTTATCGATAATAATACCAATATTTGAATGGGGTACATTTTCTCGTAAAAACCTCAGACTTTTGCGCTAATAGTTAGAAAAAGCAACTATGTAAATGGATAATTTATGTTCAAACATTGCTCAGACTTTTTGATTTAACAAGTTGGCTCAGGAACATTCACTTTCTCTAATTCTCAATCAATCATTATTTACCTCTTGAAAAATCTCTTACGGGAGGTTGTGGAAGTTGAGCAATGAAATCAGTGTTCACATTATTTTTAAACTTGTGCAGTTTAGTACAGTCAGGAAAGATTGAAGCAGGATGGGAATTTCAAAATCAATCAATCTGAGTGAAGGAACCAATAAAATAAAGGCTTTCCGGCATCTAGAGACCTGAACAGTACAAGGATAAGATTATCTAAAATAAAGAACCCTGTAATTTTATGTTGAAGTTAAATGATAGCTTTTTATTTTCAAAAATAAACATTTATTTCATTGTTTTATAAATCCTCAACACGGTAGACTTTGAATACATTTCATATTTAAAATATTTATATATCATACATTGTTTTTGGTTAATAATGCTCGGTCGAGATACGTTTTGAAAATAATATAAGTGTAAGACATATACAGGGTTTGACGTTTTGATGTTTGTTTGTTTTTTTTTTTGTCTGGGGGGCACAACAATATAAACAAAACAATATCTGTTTTTTTAATAAAATAAAAATAAAAATGTAAAAAATAAAATCCTCAATTATGAAATTATTCTTCCTGAATAATGCTAGATTTCTAAAACGTGAGAACCCGAAAACAATGCAGATTTAAAAAAAAAAGTTGAATTTGTTTCAAGTCAACTAAATTTTCCCGTTCATATTTCTTTTTCTGTGATAAAATCATGCCCTCTCTTTTTATTTTTACATAATATTTTGTTAATAAAATAATTGGTGCATTGTCTGATAGTGATTTATATAAATACTGGCCTGAGTGCCCAGCGTTGCCCGGGTATCTGGGGAGATGTGTTGAGCAAAAACAAAAAGTAGTAGCATGCAGGCAAGCTCGAACCCGTGGCGGGAATGCAGAAGAGAAAGTGAGAAAAAAACTGAGATCTTACCGCTACTCCATGACGCGACCGGGAGTTCGTAATGTTGAAATCAAATTAAGTCATTCCAATCAATACGATGACTTGCAAAAATGGCGACGCAAAAAAAAAACAAAAAAACAAAAAAAAACTGACCCTCCTTGTAGAAAAGTGCTCAGTTTTAGATATTTGTCGTCCGAAAGGTTCGGGTTTCAAAACGATACCGATTTCGTGAAAATCCGTGGCCTCTGTCGAAAGTTTTAGGTAGATATACAAACGAACAAACATACATACATTTAAACAGACAGGTAAAAATTTATATCATAGATATCTTAGTCAGACGCTTCTCAATTTCAAAGCATTATGTGATTAATAAAATCTTGAAAAGATAGAACCCAGAAAAATAGAGATTTTTTCCACGTAATACTTCGTATGACTTTAAATAAATTTATTTGTTTAAAAAATCTAATTAAAATTGTGATATTTTGTGTATCATGGAAAATATATTTTCTTAAAGAAATAGAAATAATTATTTTAAAATAAAATTGATCTACTGATAGTCTAAAGACCCGAAGTTTGAAGCAATTCCCAATCAGTAGGTTTTCAAAACAAGGCTAATATTTTGCCATTTTGTGAATGATGTTTGGGCGATTCACTAGTTTCCAGGGGGATAATCGATACCATACCTGTGAGAGCTTTATGTTTTTTCTTTATTCAATGAATCACAACGATAATCTACTTACTCATTATCTCTGTGTTTCGTCTCCCTTGGCCAATCCATTGATCACTGACACAAATTTTATAATTCCAACATAAAAGAAGTTCTTAAACAAAAAATAGCCTTAAACATAGTTGCCAAACGTGTAACTAGTACAACAATACCACTATTTGCCAGGTTCTTTTTCTTTTAGGTCGTCCACTTCATCGTTTCTTGGGGAGGGGCAGGAATCTTTCGCTGACATCAGTATCCTCAGATGTTTCTCTATTCTAGATTTAGGGTTTGTTGGAGTTTTTTTCTGGGGACAGTCTGACGTAAGATGGCCAATTTCGCCACAGTTACAGCAGATTGGCCGCCTGCCTGCTACAATGATTGAACGCCTTTTCTTCCCCACTTCTATAAAGAAAGGAATGTTTGAGAATTTTTCCTTATTCAATAGAATTCATCGTGGAATTCATCGCATTGGACTGAAATGATTTCACCAAATTTTAGTAGGAAAGCGTGGTGCGGAACGTGAAAAGCCGAAACCGTGGTTCTTTTCTTCCCCATATATTTGCTTCTTAAGATATAATTAGTCGTAATTATTTCTTTTTGAGAAATAACCAGATATTCATCCATTGAGCTGAACAGAGCACTTCAAGTGTTGTAGCCTTTACACTTTATCACACGCTGGATTCTAACACCTGCTGTTGCCAACAAATTAATTATTATCTATGGATTTTCGGTCAACAACAAAAAGTACTAAGCATCTTTTTTGATTTCTTCCAATTTGAGGATATCCACAATTAGTCCAGTATCAGTCACAAAATTAAGCCTTGTTTTGCCCTCTCTAGGAACTCTGAGATGTTTATTTTCACTTTGGTTGGTTTGCTCCAGGTGTTGATGCTTGGTGAGGCATCCCGACTCGATATGATCCATTTCAATAGGCGTCTGACTACAGGAGGCAGCCATAACCGTTAAAAAACGGTAAAAACAGTTCAAAAAAGAAAAAACTGTTAAAAATAACAGTAAAAAAAAAAATACTGGGTAAAAAATCCGGTGTCAACGATAAGGCAATAACAATAACAATAACAATAATAGCAACAACAACGGCAATAACAACAAGAATAGCAATAGGGAGTGCAAAAGAGAAATACCGTACCGCAAAAGACTAATAATGGAGGTAAATATTTATTTGCATAAATTTGTGCACAAAATGTGGCACAAGGCCAAAAAGCGGGCTGGGGGTAAATATTGACCTAACTAACTTTTATATCCTTACTTTAAATAAGAATACAGCAAGAAACATGGGGTTAGGGGTGAAAGACAAAGGGGTTTATTTACAAGGAAATACATGTGAAATAAGAGTTACTCGACCTCTTTTCTTATTCTCTTCCTGTCTTTTTTCCTTCTCTCTCAGTCACGTGAGAAGGTCAATAAATCTATAGTCCATTTCATCTATGAAGGGATGTTAGGTTATTACATTACATCACCTTCCTCCCAAGCTAAATTCTTCCATAGAATTTTGCTTGTACCATTTTTTCCTTTTTAAACTTTGTCCAAAAATTCGATCCTTTTCTTTTTCTTTTCACTTCTCCTCACCATTTGTGTTTGCCGATTTTTTTACTTTTAGAGAGTGACTGGATTTCTGAGTTACTGGTACTTCCTTGTTTGGAGGTTGTATATGGAAAGTGTCATATAGCACTTCCATTGGTAACTCTTGGTTTCTGACTGTTTCTATGTATCGGGGTCTCAGTTGGTTAACATGGTTTTTTTTTGTGGGAAAAAGTCTGCCCTTTTATAATGTAAAACATTCTCTCAATTCTTCTTGAGATTATGCCTTCTTCCCAAAAACTCTTCCCTGCCCGATAATTTTTTAACAAAACTTTATCCCCGTCATTGTAAGTTTTGTATCTTACATTATCCTTGATACTGTTTTTTTCCTTTTCTCTTCGGATTAACTGGTCGAACACCGAACGTACGTCATGGCAAAAATAATTTCAGCTGGGGATAATTTAGTATTTGTATTTATATTTGGTGTTATCCTATATATTGCTAAGAATTTTTGAATGCTTTTTTCTTCCGTGTCGATGTTATTATTCTTTTTTATAGCTTGTTTAAAAGTATTGACACATCTTTCCGCTTGTCCGTTTGATTAAAGTTGGTGTTGTAATATGTTCAATGGCCGGTGGCTCACAGTAGTGCTTGAATTCTTGACCTGTGAACAAAGTGCTATTATCACTAACAACCGACTAAATACCTCGTCCAGTGTTTTTATTGCGTTTGCTGTTGTAGTGTGTTTGTATTTAAAAATTTCTGGCTATTTTGACATACTATCTACGATTTCTAGGTAATAATATCCCTTCAGAGGTCCTGCGTAATCGATATGGATGCGTTTCCAGGGTACATTTGTTTAAGGCCAAGGTTACGTCCGTATGGGGGGGGGAAGATCTTGCGACTAGTTGGCAATCTTTACATAATTTCACCATTTTCTCAATGTCCTGATCCATTCCAGGCCAGTATGTGAATCCTCTCATTAGGGCCTTCATTCTGGTGATTCCAGGATGTCCCATGTGGTATTCCTTTAGGATTTTCTTTTGTAATACTTGTGGTAGTACCACTCTGTCTGCGTACATCAAACATAGAAAATGGAAACACTTTTAATCCTTGTCTATTCTTTTCGTTTTGTCCCACTTGTTTTTTTTTATCTCATTAATATATTTATCTGTTTTCGCTGCTTTCTTTATTTCCTCAAGTGTAACAGGAAGTTCCCTAACAGTATTTATTAATATATCTGTTAGTTCATTTTCTTCTTTTTGTGCTGCTATAACAGTTTCTTCAAATTCAGTTTTACTGGGGATCAATCTCGACAAACCATCTGCATGTGCAATTTTACTAGATGCTAGGTGTTTCATTTGGAAATCGTAATTGAGCAAAATAATACTCCATCTCTGTAATCTATTTGCCGTGTGAGTAGGAATCCCTTTTGTCGAACCAAAAATCGATAGTAATGGTTTATGGTCCGTTTCCAAGACGAAAGATCTTCCATGAATGAATATATGAAAATTTCGCACAGCATATACAATCGCCAGGTCCTCTTTTTCGATCTGACTGTACTTTCTTTCAACGGGTAATAAAAACCTTGAAAAATAAAAAAAATTAAAAACTTGAGAAATTGGTTTAGTAGATCCATCTTCCATTCTGTGTCGAAGCACCGTTCCTAAACCGTATTCGCTCACATCTGCCGCTAAAATTACATCCTTTTTCGGATCATAATGTGTTAACACTAGATCCAATAACAAACATCTTTTAATTTTTTGGAATGCTTCCTCACATTCTTATATCCAGAGCCATTTTTTATTCTCCTATGATTTATTTAATGGTGCTCTTAGTTCATGCATATTTGGGATATAAGAATTATAGTAGTTTGCTAGACCCAAGAATGACTGCAACTTCACTACATTGTCTATTCTAAGCATGTCTCTAATTGCTTCTGTCCTATTTGGGTTAGGTCTCCTACCTTTCCAATCAATTATTTGTTCCAAATATTCAATCTTGTCCATACCAAAATTACAATTTTCGAGAGTCACTTTAAATCCGTAGTCTTCTATTTTCTCGAAGACCTTCCGAATATGTTTTTTTATGTTCTTCAACATTTTTTCTTCTTATCAAAATGTCGTCTAAATAAGCCATTGCAAAATTCAAGCCTGCTAGCATGGCATGCATAATTTGTTGGAATAAATTTGGTGCTACTTTCAACCCAAACGGCAATCGTTTTAGGGAAAATAATCCTTTATGAGTATTCATTGTCAGGTATTTAGAACAATCTTCGTGTACTTTGACCTGTAAATATGCTTCTGACAAGTCAATTTTTGTGAAAATTTTACCTCCATTAACAGAAAATATTTCCTCGGGGGTATGGAGTGGATAGTTATGATCCTTTAAGGAATCATTTAGTTCCGTTCAAAAATCTCCACATACCCTGATTTTTTTGATTTTTATTTTTCACATAAACTGTGGGTGATGCCCATTCAGAGTAGTCCACTTTTTTTATTACTCCGATTTCTTCGAGTCTATTTAATTCTTTCTCGATTGTTTCTAATGCCGAATACGGAATCTTCCTTTTGGGTTTAAACACCGGTTTCGATTCATCTTTAAGTTCAAAAATCACTTCCGTTTTAGTGCAGCAATTCAGACCTTCAGAAAATACATTTTTAAAATCCTTCTTCAAATCCCCAACAAATCTTCCTGGCAGTTTGGGACTTTCAGATCCTGTCACATTTACTCTTTTGCAAAATGAGTTTATTGGCGTCTCCCATAAATTGAAAATTATCATCAAATCTGTACCGAATAGATTAGAATTTTTTCCAGGTATCACATACATTTTAGTTTTTAACGTCTTTTCATTCAGGGTCACATTAGTATAAAATTCACCTTTAAATTTTAATCTATTTCCAGACATTTCTCTGGCAATTTTCTTTGTGTTTTGCAGCTTTGGAGAACCAATTTTCTTCCATGTTGTTTCATCAATTAAGGATATGTCGCTTTCCGTATCTAAAAGACAGTTTATTTTCCGGCCATTCAATCTAACTTCAATATATTTCCTTTTTTACCATACACGGACTCTTTTTAGAATCAATGGTCTTTATTTCAGGCTTACAGTATTTCACCTTTTTGCATACTGTTGACTTGTGTTCTTTACGTCCGCACTTATAGCATATTTTGCTTTTGAAGTAGCACTCTTTTGTGAAGTGTTTTCACACGTCTTACAGTATTTAATTTTTCTTCACACGTCTCACAGTATTTTTTACACAGTGGTCACCTTGCTTTACCCTTTGTATTTTATCAACATTTTTTTTATTTTTTTAAATTTAACAGTTTCGGAAACTTTCTGTAAGGTTATTTCTATGTCTTGGTTCATAATGGATAATATCCTAGAACGAATCTCTTTATCTTTCGAGGATGTCAACCCTTGCAAAAATATCAAGCATTTAAACATGTTCTCTTTTAGGTCTTTCAACTTAAATAATTCGCATTGGGCATTTACTCTCCCAGCATAGGCGATAAAATATTCATCATCTTGTTCCAAAATATTTAAACACCTATAACGAGTATAAAATAAGCTATCTCGTTCCCTGAAAATGTTAGGTAAAATTTCTATAGTCGCTTTAAAAGAAATATCTTCGGTTTTCCTAGGGAGTATAAAATTGGTATACTTAGTATTTTTATGAGAACCCAATTTTTGCAACAGTAAAATAATTTTTCTTCATCCGACCAGGCCTGACATCGTTTGGAAAAAATATTTTCGTATTTACGATAATATGCTGGAAACGTTAAGCCATTAGTTGGTTCATATAAAAATTCTGTCAGAAAATTTGCAATTCCTTCAGGAGTGAACCGACAATCCTTTTATCTTCTTGTTTCATTACTATTGTTTTTAATACTTCATTTTGTTTTAACTGTTCTCTTTGTAAAAATTCCTTCTGGCTTTGTTGAGCTGCCAGTGCTAATTGTATCGTTTTTGTAAACTCGGCTAATTGTTCCATGTTGAAGAATTTTTTAACACAGTAATAAAACAAAAGATTAACAGTACCCGCACAAAGCATTAAATAAATTCAGTTTTAAACCACAAAAAAATTCTTTTCTAGACAAGATTTTTGCAACACACACAAAATTGACACTGAACCAACAGCATGCAAGCGTTCTTTTCTGTCGTATTTTTTTCTTCTTATGAAACAAAAGGAATCTGAAATGGAGAATTTTCAAAAATTGTTCTTTTCAATGCCAATTTCCCTTTTGTCAATAGAACCGTAACAGACTGAATTAAAAATATATATAACTTACTTTTTGTGTGTATCTTAGCTTTTTTTTTCAGTAGTTGAATTTTTCTGTGCAGTATTTTTTCTCTTCGTTTTTCAATATATTTTTGGCTTAAAGTTTCCTTTTTGTGAATTCGAATCCTGTCGCCATTTGTTATATCGTTACTTTAAATAAGAATACAGCAAGAAACACGGGGTTATGGGTGAAAGACAAAGGGGTATATTTACAAGCGAATACATGTGAAATAAGAGTTACTCGACCTCTTTTCTTATTCTCTTCCTGTCTTTTTTCCTTCTCTCTCAGTCACGTGAGAGGGTCAATATATATATAGTTCATTTCATCTATGAAGGGATGTTAGGTTATTCTATTACATCGCTAAAATATTGTTAACTAGACTCTTTAACCAAAATACTAGACTCACTCCATGGAAATCCTAATTAAAAATCGAAATGATATATAAATGCATGATGTATGGAGTTGGAGATTAAAATTTTATTTATAAAAAAATCCAATGAATATATACAATTAAAGAAAACATTGTTTGTTAGTATAAGACCCACCAGCACTATTAATATATGTGGCAGATAAGTAGTTAAAATTAAGAACGAACGAACGGACAGACGGACGGACGACCGACAACAACAACAACAATATATAACGTTAGAAAGCGCAGTAGAACAAAACCAGACTAATAATGGGGGGATTTTATTTAGTGGTTGGCCCCGACTCCGGCATTATCTACTACCAGCGCTTCATTTTGGGTCAAAGACACTTAGACACAACACCAGTATGGGGAAGTGAGGGTCGGGGGTCATTTAACTACATTGCTAGTCAAAAGATTTATTTGTTGACCCTAAACTAAGCACTCATTCTTTCTATTGCGTTTTCCTACTTAAAATATCCCCAGCTTATGCTTTGGGTTTATATACAATTCTGCAAGAAAAGAAAAAGCATGCATGTACAGCAAAACAAAATAAAAATTGTTTTTACAAACTTAAATTTTTCCCTTAAAACAAAAACTAAGCAAACAAAAAGGGATGAGATAAAGAGAGGATGGGGGGGGACTAAAATACGCCCAAAAAGAAAGAAAAAGAAAACAGCTAAATAAAATGCCTATGGGGGCGGGTTAGTAAGGCCCTCCCAACCTAATTCTAAGTATGGAACGCTCATTATTTTCCGGCTAACGTCGAAAATAAGCAGGCCGTTCCCTAGTGGGAAGTGGGAGGTGCTTAAGGACAATATTTCAGAAAAATAAATTAAATAGGAATGTGAACGTAGAGAATGAACGGCGTCTTCCAAGAAAAATGAATGCATAAGTGCAGCAGACCGGGAAAAAAAAAACAAAAGGTGGACCGGACATCTTTGGAAACTCTCCAAGTGCTGATGAAAAATTAAAGACAGAGAAAGGATCGACTTTCATAGTCACAATAATCTCGCACCTTATAAAGTTTCTCCACTCAAATTGGTTACACCCTAACTAGCCTAACTCTAGAGAATACTTTGATCGATCTGGGTTCCGCAGAACGTAGCACCGCTTGACCAATACACTAGGATGGGAAAATAAACTCAAACCTAGATCCTCGTCGGATGCACAAGCTAGTCTCATGTGCCCATCTATCAAAGTCCATGCGATGTAATTTTTTCCAATCGTGTTTGATCTTTACTTCAAGCTGATGCTTAAAGTAAGCTACCAGATTCCGATCCGAAACAGATCTAACCCCGTGAACTGTCTAGACGCGGAACCCACGTAATTAATCTAGCTACCACTAGGATTGCGAAAAACACCAACCGTTTCTCCCTAGTAAAAGGCGAGTCCATATTGTCGACAAAGTACGCCAAATCAAGAGATATCAACTGCTCGGGGTCGATGCGAGCCGTTACCTTTCCGACATGCTCCCGATACTAAATCCCGGTGTAGCCTCTTCCTAGGCCGAAAAAGGTCACTGGACCCCGACTATGACTTAGGAGCGGCTCGGCATTCGACTAAAAAAAGGGTCTCCCCACCCACTACGGAGTGGTTGAGTTTGAGCCGAGGAAGGGTCTCCTCGACCAAACGGACCCATGGAAAATCTTCGAGAAGAGTGCGACTCAAGAAAGCTAAACTTTCGATGACACTTGAGATAAGGCATATCCAAGCCTCCATCGCTGAGACTTTGTGTACAGACCTGTTTTCGGACGAACGGCATGCCTCTCTTCCGAAGAAGCAAGAAGAGGATTCACACCAAAGCCTTGAGGCGGTCAGCAGGCAGAGAAAGTACAGACATACGGTAAAGGATCAATGGAAACACGAAAGTGGCGCACGTTTCGGCACGAACCTTTAAAGACAATTGTCTTTGAATGGAAGTCACCAGAGACGATTAGACCTTAGCCTGTACCTTTGACCACTTTTTATCCAGCTGAAGGCACGGTCCGAACCATACACCGAGAATCTGAACCGGGCTGTCGGTCCAACTGAAATCGCCTGGAAATGTTTGTCTCCTCACCAGGCTCTCAACCGCAGGCCAACGGACATGCTACGGTTGACAACGGCCTCTGAAACGTTTTCTTATCGAGTGTCTTAGTCACTGCTTTTATGTCGTCACGTCGGTGATGTCATCGGCGTACGCGGACACCTTGGCACGTTTTCAGCCAGGTAGAGCAACGCCGCACATGACTGATCTCGACGCTCCGTCCCTAAACTTGCGAAGGAAGGGACCCAACGTCAGGACATAAAGCCGAGGCGAGAGTGTACAACCCTATGCACCAACCGACAGACCCCAAACCTCTGGCTATATTGGAGGAAAAAGCACCTAATTGTGGCCTTAAATTTTATCCACCAGCTACTCCCGGTAACCGCCCCCACTAACTTCCGCTGAATTAGTATCGTCAGCTGGTTCATCAATTTCCAGTACCCAGCCAACCTAGGCCTATCACCTAACATCAAACGGGCCATAACTAATTTATTGTCCGAATGACTAAGCCAATGGAACGTAAGACAATATAAGAAATCTATGTTTCCTCCTCTAACTAACATTCTGTCCAAGTAGGTGCTCGAACAGAAGGGCGCACTAGTATGCCACGTCCACATCTCCCTCGCCGAGTGATCCAGACGGGACCTCTCAACAAAATCGCACGAGACAATCAGGTCAGATAGGTTTATTTCACACCTCCAACCCTCTATTCCCCTCGACGTTATCTATCTTGGGGTTTATTCCAGTCCCTCATTAAAATTACCCGCTCTGGACCCGAGAGAAACTCCGCCACACACCGAAAAAAGGAAACCCTCTGGCTAGTGCTATTGGACGCGTAAACTGCCACTATCTAGAACTTACCGCTTTTAATGGAAACATCGACCACGACCAGCCTTCCATGAGCGTTCGCATGGACAGAAACAGTCGCAGATAGGGTGCGACTGCCTAACACAGAAACCTTTCGACTATAGAGATTCCAATATGCTGAGTAAACGTCAAAGTTGTCCGTCAGCACACCACAATCCGCATACCTAACAAAGTGGATCTCCTGAAGAGCAGCTACATTTACCTCAAGGGCAACGAGATCCCTAAGCACGCGAGCAGCCTTGCTTCAGGGTCTCATGCCCCTCATTAGGTTTAAGTTAATACTCTACCTAGCAGTATTCGTCACAGAGGAGTCTAAAATCCTAAGGACGCTGAAGGGCTGCTCAATACTGCCAGTGAATCTCAGTTGGGAACTGACAATTTCGAAACCCCCCCCCAATCCTAAGGGAAAGGTTAGTTTTAGCGCTCTAGAGGGGTGAACGTAAAGCGAGACCCTCCCTTCTCATTTGGTGGCTATTTGCGTTAAGTTAACAAATCAAAATTAATATACCCGAATGTAACTGTATTTGATATTAAAGCTTAATGGCCGACTATATTATTCCTCCCAAATTGTGGTTTGTGCACAGGGGAAAATGGCGAAATATATTAAAAAACAAACAAAAAAAATACCAGACAAAAAGGCCACGAAAATAAACCTGATGGAAAGAACTAATTTTAGTGATGCATTAAATTTTGTTGACGATTATTCCGGTTTAATTATGGTATAATTTCTAAAAAAAAAAAAAAACAACAAAAAAAATCCAACACTATCCTCGCCACTATATTTAGCTGATATCGCTCCGTACGGCTCGGTAAAATGTATTCGCTCAGACAATGGGGCTGAATTTACATTAAACTATTAATTACCCACCGCATTAAACACGAGAAATTGTCGCCGTATTCCTCGTTTCAAAATGGCACCGCTGAAAGAGCATGGTAAACCCTTTTCGAGATGGCAAAATATCTACTTATTGAATCGAAATTAGCTCATATTTTATGGGCGTCATGTTTAATGGCGGCGGCATATATCAGAAATATATCGTTCAATAATAGATTAGGCAAAACCCCGTATGAAGCGTTTTGCGGATTAAAACAAAAATTGAACCGAATGCATATATTTGGTTCAAATTGCCTCGCATTTATAAAAAATACCCGTAAACTAAATATCAAAAGCGAAAAGGGTATTTTCGTAGGTTACGATAAAAGCAGTCCGGCATATTTAATCTACTTTCCAAACCAAAATGCTATAAAAGTTAGATGTTTAAAATTCAATGAATTTAAAAAATGAAGAACCAGTGGGCGAAACACGTGAGGAAATATTACCTAGTATTATAATTGATCATACGAAAATATTTTACGGACGACAATTGTAGTAAAACTAATGACGTAAAAATTAATCGGACACGTCGATACTCGATAAGGGAGCGAAAAAGGCCAGACTTCTTAAAAATTCAAAAGATCCAAGACTACGCAGTGGATTACTGTTACTCGTTGAAATGAGCACCAGAAAGTTATAATGAGGCGATTAATCCAGAAAATCACCAAGAATGGAAAAAAGCTATCAAATCCGAATTGAAAGCTTTATCTGAAAATAATACATATGATATGGTGGCAAAACTAAAGGATAAGAAAATAATTTCTAGTTGAGTTGTCTCAAAAAAAAAAAATAAATAAAATAAAATAAAAATTAAAATAAAAACATCACAGCTTCTGGCAGTGAAACTTTTAAAGATTTGTTGCAAAAGGTTTTTCACAAATTTCTGGAATGAAATATTTTGCCACATTTTCACCAACGACAAATTTAACGACAATTAGAATTTTTTTACAATTTGCCGCTTAATACAATTTAAAAAATACATCAAATGGATATAAAAAAAGCTTATTTAAATGCTCCGATTGACTTTGAGATTTATATTTACCCCCCCCCTCCTCAAGAGATTTAAAATGAAAAAAAGATTTCGTATGGAAACTGAATAAGTCACTGTACGGTCTAAAACAAAGCGCTCACAATTGGAATTTAACACTCCATAATTATTTAATAGAACAAGAATTCAAGCGATATCCCGTAGACGTGTGCACGTATGCAAAAATATAGGTAATAAATTATTGATTTTTGGTTTTAACCTCTTTGTATTATACACTGCTGCTTTTCATTGTCTTTATTTTCAGAATAAAATTAAGGTTGTTGTATAAATGCTGATACTATGCTTCATTTTTTTTCTCTCATCTATTAATAAACGAGTAATCATTCCAGACTGGGAAAATACATTTATTACAAAATAGTTGTCGTAATAGAAATAAAGTTATAGTGTTCTGTTTGCTCTTATATCAGTAGAATTCCAAAAGTAATGGGGCGTATTCGAAATGAATCTTTCTGTTTAAAACACAATTGAATCATGATACCTGACTCTTGCATTTTAAAATTTAATTCAAGCCATTCTATATAAAAATAATTTAATAAAATCAACAGTAGGTTCTCTACATTGCAATGTAGATTTCAATATAGCGTGGACTAAGCTACAGCGAAGAGAACTGTGGGGTGATGGATCCCCAGCTAGAGCAGTTAATCAATCGATTTAATTTTAAAAAATTAGCGATTTTATCGATTTCGATGACAAAAAACAATATGGAAGTGTGAAACATTCATTGATCATCATTCAATACCGGGTAACGTCTGGTTTCCCTGCTAGTATACACACGCGTGTGGGCGCACACAAACACACACACGCACACATATATGTGTGTATGTGTGTGTGTGTGTGTGTGTGTATGCATATACGATATTTTTTCGCAAAATTATTGTCTACTAGCAGTACCCGTTTACCGGCGTTACCCGGTGGAAACACAACAAATGCAGAACAGAATCGGTAAAAGATTTTCCTCGGAAACTACGGTTGTTGGTGTTGGCCACTTCCGTCCTTGATAAAGAGTAGACACTGGCGGTCGTGGCCCAAAATGAAATAATCTGGTTTCAGTTGTCGGACATTGTTTTCCAGTGGAAGCTATTGAAAGCTACTCTGTGGTTATCTGCACTGTTGGTTACTGGCGATTAGCGTTGGATTGGAGCGATAATTTGCTGGTACTGGTTGATTATAAATTATGTATCTGTGTATCTAATGATTGGTTTCGGGTGGTGTAGGAATAGAATCTGCGGAACGTGTAGATTTCCTTCCTATGTCGATTAGTGGCCGTGGTAAGATTAAATATTTAGAGGGAAAAATAGATACCCCTTTCTATAAAAATATTGCGATTGTGATAATGTTGCTCCTAGGATGTAATGTAGTATTTTATTATAACGATTGAATGTGTCTAAAATAGTGTTCGAAAGTTACAGGAGATAGTGATTAATAGCGGAGATATATTGAATTTGTATGTGGCATTTAATGTTGCAAATCTACGATACTTTGGTCCAGATGGGAATTTTTGCAGTCATTTTATAATATATGGAGATAAAAATAACACTGTAGTTTCATATTTGGAAATTATTTATCAAACTTATTCCAGTTTGTGCTCATGGCATTTCTTTTGATATCATTCTATACCACGCTTTTGAGTTTGATCGCAACATCCGGATAACCTCAGAACTCACCACAGACTTCGATTCAGATTTCATGAGATATTGATATCGATATAGGTTCCAATGCACAAAAGCAATTCCTCCCCCGTTTGTTAGAAATATCACACATGGAATGTGGAGACTAAAGGACAAAATAAAAGAAATGCGAGTACTCTCTTTAGTTTCAGTAATAAGTGTTACTGATCTTTAGTTGTGTTTCAATATTATCTCCTGGTGTCTCGTTTCGCGGCGCTTCGCACAAAGGAGTCAAGGGTTTGTAATCAAACTATAGGCTAGATGTCAGGTGAAGAGTAATTGACAAAGTTCTCGGACAATTAGATGGCTGAATCTTACTGCCATACGTATGGAATAGCTGCAGTTACTTGGTCGCCTATGAAAACAAATATAGTAATCTGTTCTTGGAATGATTTCCCCAGAGAAGAAGTGGACTAACATGACGTCAACGTCAATATTATCAACATCAAAGACTATGGTTGTTGCTATTGGAAAAATTTTCCAGTTGACAGACACCAGGTACTACAACTTACAATGAGCCAGCAAATAACCTATTGTTCTGGTAGTCCATTTTTTTTGGTTTAATTGGATGTTTCTTTTTTATTTATTTATTTATTTTTTTTTGTAGGAGAACCATAACATATATGGCATCAATTTATCTTGATGATCGGCTTCCCCATTTCCCTATCTTGTATGAAGCTTAGCCTATGGAATCCTGAACCATAATGAGTTTCCCATCTACGCTTTTCTCCCTTAGATGATAAGGAGTGATTTTATGGGTTCGTGACCTTCAGCGACGAACTCAAACGTCCTTACAACGTCAGATCGACAACCATGCACTGGTATTGCCTTGTACACGAATCCTGAAATTTCCAATTTCTTTCTGACCTGTTCTATCATCAACCTGCTGAAACCAAGGAAAACTGTAAACTCGGTGTTTCTTCCACTCATAGACTAGTGCTGCCAGATTAAGCTCTCTGAAGATAATGGCTTTCAGGCCTAAGATGCACTAAACATTAATGTCATTGTTTTTTCTTGCCATTAGCAAAACTCAATCATATTTTGCAAAGTAAAAATTAAAAAAAAAACAGCTTTCCTCTACAAAACAACAAAGCCAGATAAATATTGGATGCTATAAAGAAAAAAAATCATGAAAACTTTTTTTCATAAATTACTGGATCCGGTATTAAATAACTCCAAAAATGATTGATATGGCATGAAACAAAACAACCAAATCAAAAACTATGAATACATATTTGCGAATATCTAAAGAACTTGAAGCATAAAACCTTTTTTCAAAAATGACTACAGTCGGCATTAAACAACCCAGAAAAGTGTTGATCTGTTGTAAATAAAAAGTTTTTTTTTCCCCCAGAAATAGTATCGATAAGATAAACATGTTTTAATGGAGCAAAGATCACCAACGAAAATAAAATAAATAGGCATAAAATTAGTAGTTGAACATCGCGGACAAATTATGTACACGGAAAAATGCATATCAAAAGAAAGAATGAAAAATGTTTTCATACAAAATAATATTTTTATTGACGACATGTTAAAGTAAAGAGTTCAAAAATGTATAAGAATTCAAAGAATTCAAGAACGTTCTGTCGAAAAACAAATTTTATTCATTTACACAGTCGTTCACGAGTGTGTAAATATGCTAAGGATAACAATGTGCGTGTACATTAGCGTAACTGTTTCGTCAGTGAAATAAAGTATTATGAACTTGTGTGCACGTGCGTCCGCGAAGCAGCGTGTATACGCCGTCGCTATGTTTAGCAGATCCTTAAAGTTTATTTGTTGTAGGCTTATTATTTACTAAGAGCTCTGCGGCCCCAAGGGCCGAGGTTGAATTGTGATGTACACACGTGTTATCTCTGGACGAAGAACAAGAAATAGGAAGGAGAGGCTTTGCGTTTCGGTTTTAATATTACGTATGAATTTAAACAATAAATATTCCCTTCTTCTCACGCTGAAAGACACTGTTGGTTAAATATTTTGTCTAATCGAGATTCGATACGTAACAACAATATTCACTGTTGCTGCTGCTTCAAATACTAACGTTTTATAAGAACTTCAAAATCATGCATTTACACTTTAACATATTCTATTAGAAATAATAGAGAAGAGTAGTTTGCTAGGAGCATTGCTGATAAATAGATATGGAGGAGTATGAGAAGGCTATAGCAATGCAGTGAACCGGCTGTTGTATTAGCGTGACGTAAAAAAAAAAATTGACAAAAGTTTTATTTGTTTTTATTATTTTTTAACTTCATGTATTTATTTCGTATATTCTTCGTATATGCATTTATTTTTTCTTTATTTTTTCCATTGTTAACACATCACATCAATACAACAGCCGGTTTCCTGAATTGCTATAGCTTTATCACCCCTCCATATCTATATTCTATTACGTTGAATCTCTAAATTCATGAAGTATTAATTTTACAAAATATTAACACCCGTGTATATTTCAGTTCTTCTATAACCCAAGAAATACTAAATGCTACCGTACAAGATTTATATGAATACTGTAATTCTTGTAGAGGTAATTTGTGGAGACTAATGCCAGTTTTTTAATCAGTAGTATTTATGGTTCAATTTCTCCAAAGATGAGACGATGTTTATCTTTAAAAAATGAACTATGTTTCCATATTTCTACCTATAAGATTCACTCCTAAACTAATAAACCGTATACTATGAAATCTGGAACTCAGTTGTAGCTTCAGGGTTTCCAACGACGGCTATATTTAGTTTAATTTTCATTTGTGCAAATAAAGTTTTAAAAAAGTGCCTGAAAATTTAAATAACCCAATTTTTTCTTAAATTGTAACAATACGGGTTAACAGTCACAATTAGTCCTAAAATGTAAGTTTCTTTCGCAATTTCAAAGGATTTTTAGGGATTATAATATAAAGAAAACTTCTTATTTTAAAATGAAAATATCTCTGATTTGCATTGTTTTTGATCCAGAATAATCAAACACCAACGAAACAAGATTCCCTGAATTTCTTAAAAAAAAAAACTTAATATATTTATAAATATTATCTAGAATAAAAATCATATAATAGATTTAGATTAAAATCAGAAAAAGGATTATAGATATAAGGTTTAATATCATCGTAAGGAAACATAAAATGGTACAACATTGTTGTGTCCTGAAAATTAATTTTACCCCTCCTGGGACGGGTATTATTCTAGTTAGTTTCTGATTCTCAGCGTTGATTCATAAGATCGTTTTATTATATAGCTAAGTAACGCCATCAATCGCGTCTATAAGCGATGAGCCTAACGCGAACTAATTTTCACAAAAACCACCCGTCTAGCTGGAACCACTGTCAATAATTTTCCCCATTCTTTATCTATGCCTAAATTAAAACGTAGATTCCATGAACAAAGCTTCTTTCTTAGCAGTGCACGCCTGTGGAACTCTCTTCCGCCTGCCTGTTTCCCACCTGATTACAACTTGGATGTCTTCCAGTCCAACATAAACAAATTCCTGATAAACCGCCCCCTTAAGTAAGACACTTTATCAAATCTCCATTATTAACTATTATTACGATATTATCCCATTGATTACTGCACATGCAATAACCCTTATTCCCGAGTGGCTTCCCGGACTTGATAAGTGGTGATTACCATGTAAAAAAAAAATTGACTAATAGGTTGTCGTAGAGTGCAAGCTTTGATATAACAAAACTTGCCCAGTTTTAGGAATATCTGTCTTTTGTCGATCAACTTCATTCGCAAAACTTGCCTTTCACCTGCATGTAGAGAAGTCCGATGGATGCAATCAGTCCCGTGAACAATACTCCGCCGTTAAAGTAAAAAATGGCAGCAAAAGACTGGATACTCTTGTATAACGTTCCTGAAAATATAAATATCGTATAAATATATTAATAGCGCAAAAACATGCTCGCATCTCGACAATCGCTGACCCCCAACGCACATGTGCGTCATTATTTTCTTCTTTATCATATTCTTCTTCCCTTTCTCTCCTCTTGGTGATCGCCGAGGGTTCGGGCACTGGTTTATAAGAATATAAAAATAATTGTAACATGGACTCACAAGAAAAACATAATCTCTTATACATTGGAGTGGTAGAAAAGGTACCACCAAACGTTTTCTGTTGATAGATGTCTGTGAAGGCTTCTTTGTCGGTTGGTTGAAGGCAGTGCATCTCGGGTCTGCAAAAACTCTGCCTGATTTGCCTCGGGCAACAAATTGCCGTAAATTAATTCAAAGCTACTAAAATTCTTGACACCTTATTGGAAATTCTATGTACGGTGTATTTACTTAATCTAAGTAGAAAAAGGTTTTCCCTTCTCACCCTCCACATATGATTAGCCAGCTATATTTATTTAAACTACTGCCTATGTGAACTATTCCTAACCATTTTCTTGGATCATTTTTTTTTTTTACTTCCATCAACTTTCCCTTTTTTTTATGAATCATTTCCTAACGGGTACTGACTCGGATCGTAGAAGGCGTCCACAGTATAATAATGGTACAGTGATTTATTTGTCTCCATAGAATATTATATGATCTTAAACGTAAAGAATACAATGAGATTTTAATAATAATAGTAGTAATAATAATAATAATAATAATAATAATAATAACAACAACAACAACAACAACAACGACAACAACAACAACAACAACGACGATGACAATAACTATAGACTAACAATAAAATCATAAATTTCTCCTAAACCACGCGCACATACACATTTGGTGGCATCAACCTTGGCGCACGCAAAAGATCGTGAAAGGTAAAAAGGTAAAAAAAAAAACAATGGACAGACAGATAAGAGAGAGAGAGAGAGAGAGAGAGAGAGAGAGAGAGAGAGACAGGCAGACAGAGGGAGGGAGAGAGCACTAACAAGACCTTCACTGGAAAGACGCGGGAAATATGGAACCTTGGACGGCTTATTGCCACTCAAACTCCAGGGAATACTACTGGTTGTTAATCTGTGTTAAACGGCTGTTTCGACAATGCAAAATTATTGCAAGAAAGCAAATAGAATGTCAAATAACTCCGACCGCCTGAAAGGAATTAGCAAAAACAATCTCTATTTTAAATAAAAAAATAAAATGCCGCATTCTAGTTATTTTTATCCTTTAGGTCTCATTAGAAATAGTAATGACTAGCATTTCAGCCCGGCGTTGCCCGGGTGTTTGGAGGTGTATGTTGAGCAAAAAAAAAAAAAAAAGCGGTATTTTTTTTTAACTTTGACCCCTATTATGACCTCTTAACAGTTATTGTTTTGGGCTCAAATCATATTATTAAGTTAAATTCATGTACAAGGAACCTATATCTAAAATTTCAAGTGTTTAGACCCAAAATTGGCGGATAAGTTTGGTAGAGTTCTCAAAG